>NW_027467130.1:0-70000 GCF_046128005.1 Genypterus blacodes | reverse complement strand
GGCTTTAATATAACTAACAATGCCCTGGTGCCAGAACCACAATAGTGTTGATTTGTTCTTTCATTTCTAAGCCTGGAGAACAGTCAGCCTCATTTTTCAACCAGCTGAGGGTGAAGGCCCGTCTCCTTTCATTAACAGCTCATTCTTATGGGAGAGTTACTGTCCTCACCCGGAGGACATCTGTCCCCACGGTCTGGAACTCTGCGGCCTCATAGCGTCTGTGCCGTGGCAGGTGTGTTATAGAAGTGCCTGGAATACGGATGAAAGGGAGGCGACCGTGATTGAAAAGTGCAAAAGCGAGTCGGTGCCTTTGTGCTGCTCACCCAGGTGTAGGAGGGCGAGAGAGAGAGAGAGAGAGAGAGAAAGTAGGCCACAGAATAGTAAAGTAGGCAGCGAGGTGGAGCTGTTTGCTTCTCGCCGGCTTAATCCTGCACAGAAGTTCCCCTCAAGCACCGTTTCTCCCTCAGATTACTTTTACACAGTTTGCAATGTCTCAGCTCTGTGTGTGTGTGTGTGTGTGTGTGTTAAAACAGTTGTATTCTTTCATACCACGCAAACGCTGACAAAGTTCTCCTGTCGTCTCTTCCAGGAAGCCTCCTGCTGTTGGGATCCTGGCCTGTGAGCAATGAGCTGCCAATGTAAGTGTTTGGCCTGTGAGCAGCACGGCACTGCTAATGCTTTTAAATTAATTAAACCCACTGAAAGTTGGATTGGTGCAGCACAGAACACACATACAGACACACACACACACAGTCATGGCCTTGAACTTGTAACCTCACTAACTACCTCCACTCCACTAACCATTAGGGAGAGGATTTGCCGCTGCCATCATTTATTTGACGCTAATTGCTATTCCCTGCAAACACACACACACACACACAAACACACAGCGCGGGGATCAAAGCCTGGCTCAGTACCGGACACACCAGTAGAATTCACATTTCAAACATTGCTCCAGTATTATGGCTCTAAATCCCCTCCTGTCTTTAGTTTGTGCTCCCGGCACACGGACGGTTGAGGCTCCATCCATAATGGATGAGGGTGGGAGACTTTGCCTCCAGTTTACTGGACGCTTCCGTGCGCCTATTTAAAGCCCTGCAGGACTTCTCTGAGGTGATGTTGTTGGCCTGTGCTGCTGTTACAGCCGGGCCAGACTTTATTACCTCAGACCAGGTGTGTGTCTGTGTGTGTCTGTGTGCGTCTGTGTGTGGGAGCGACAGAGCTCAGAAGGTTATTTAGTGATTTTTATGAAATATGTGTGGAGATGGTCAAAGGCTAAGGAACATTATGATACAATGTTGATGCAGCTCAGAGTTTTATCATTTTTAAAACTATTTTTAGGCTTATCCTCAGGAAGCAGAGACTAAGGACGGAACAGCCAGCCTTCAAACCAAAACACTGACTAATACTAGATCTGGATCAGTAGGACCTGGATCAGTAGGATCAGGATCTGGTGCTCCCTCAGTCCTCTTCAGATAGGAGCTCTGTGTCTCCAGGCAGAGCCGAGTGTCTAGCAGAGCTACAAACATCAACTAGCAGCATCATGGAGCTGAGATGGAGCTGATTCAGAGAAGGAGAGACAGGCTGGATGGATCTTCAGCAGCTCCAGAGCTCTGTCCAGAAGAAAGGAACAAAGAGATATTAATCATGTTTCTATCAAGATCTGTAAAAGACAAATGTGTCCAGGAACGATTGATTTGAGCGTTAGAGCAACAGAGAGAGAAACATAGTTTTGTTGTATGTGTGTATGTGTGTGTGTGTGTGTGTGTGTGTGTGTAATGTAATAACTGAATTGGGAGCATTTGTTTGTCATGCGTCACAGATTTCTGCAGGATTCTTTGTTGCTAGTTGGGTTCTGGATCCCGGCAGGCTTAAACCCCTGACATGAACATAAAAGGTTTCTAGGTCTTCTTCTTCTCTATCGTATCGTTGTAATAGACGAGGCGGTCCTGCAGGATTACAGCGACACGCACCGCTGCTTCCCACACAAACACACACACACACACACACTGCCACATATCCCCGTCCTCTATTCCTCCATATTCACCGCCTGTACACACACAGCTCCATGTTTTTGTTGCATCTTATTGAAATCCACACCCTCTGCCTCACACTCTCATACATGGCCTGTGTACACATGCCGCCTCCTCTGCAGACCCTCACAGGCACACGCACACACACAGATCTCCAGCTTCCTGTAGAAACGTGGGTCCTGCCAGCCGTGCTGCTGCTGTGGTTGGGAGATAAGAGGAAGCTCCAATTGCAGGTCTCCTCTCAGTCCTTCCTGTGAGGGCTTTGAAGGGTCTCTCCCCGGGGTGCAGAGTGAGCTGGTGTAGCTGACATCACACTCACAACAGGGCCTGACAGCTGGGTTAGAGACGGATCTGCTCTTGTTTCACATTAACCTTTGTTCTAAATCAGAAGCTTTAATACGGCGTGATTTCAAACTGTACAACTTCTATAAAGTGTGACTGATTTATCTGGGACATCTCTCTCTCTCTCTCTCTCTCTCTCTTATCTTCTTTCCAGAGTTTCTCTTTTGGTTTGCACCATGAATCTGTTCCTCAGACTGTCACACACAGATAACAGAGAACGAGCCACATTCACCAGGATTTGCATTTTGTTTTCCTGCATTTTTTTGGGTACCTGAAGGCAAAGGAGCAAAATAAGAAAGGATGGAGGGAGGGAGGGAGGGAGGGAGGGTTGGATGGAGTGAGTGAGTGAGTGAGGGAGGGAGGGAGGGTTGGATGGAGTGAGGGAGGGAGGGAGGGAGGGAGGGAGGGAGGCTCGGATGGAGGGAGGGAGGGAGGGAGGTAGGGTTGGATGGAGTGAGTGAGTGAGGGAGGGAGGGAGGGAGGGAGGGTTGGATGGAGTGAGGGAGGGAGGGAGGGAGGGAGGGAGGCTCGGATGGAGGGAGGGAGGGATGGTTACCACACAAAGTTGACAAGAAGAATACAAAGACTACATTTCTGTTTCTTAGAGATAGAATCCCTTATGTCTGATCTCCCTGTGGCGTTGTTATGAGTATGAACAGATACTTCTCTTCCAGTATGAACTCCTTTAATGAATCCCATTAATGTTGTGAATTTGCCCAGGATGAGCTAAAGTTTGGTTGATGAATAAGGCCTAATGAGTCTAATGAGCAGAGCCCCTCCCCCCACGTTTTTGCTGATTGCAGAGCTATTTTAAGTGAAAGAAGTCTGAGTAAATCCTCTTCCCACCCTGCGTGCTCATTAGGAGTGTATCCCAGCTCTGCGTGTTGTTCTCCTTGAAGGCGTGGAGTGTGTGTAAGGCGCAGGAACAGGTCAAGGTGAGATACGCGGCGCTCCACAGGAGGAGTAATTGCCTGAGCGCTGATAGATTTGCAGGCAGAGGCAGAGAGGATTCAAAGTCATTATTGAGACACGGCGATCAAAGTGGGCTTGGCTGTGTGAGAGTGAGTGAGAAGGCTGGAGGACAGCGGCGGTGATTGATGCTTTACTCTCTCCTCTCTGTTTCCACACAAAGAAGAGGAGTCTGTGGTAATTAGACAGTCACAATGCAGAGCGACTCCTCTCGATCGCCTCTCCTCTCTCTCTCCTCTCCTCTCCTCTCTCTCTCTCTCTCTTGGTATTTGATCGTTCTCGGCTGTTCCTAAGCCTTTTGTGAGCGCACACAATAGCCCGGCTCATTTCTGAAGGATTATTTCACAACATTTACAACTGTCTTCAACTTTAATTTGCTCTACACACAAAGACTGAAGATGTGAAATCTATTCCTCCAGCTTTTGTCCTTTAAACCTTGAGAGCAGAGCTTCAGTCTCTGCAGTGAGACTTCCTCTAGTCTTCCAACCTCTGAAACTCAACATGTATAAATGTTTAAATGTTGGACTGTACCAAGATACACTGGGGGGAGGGTTGGATGGAGTCAGTTAGTGAGTGAGGGAGGGAGTGAGTGAGTGAGTGAGGGAGGGAGGGAGGGAGGGAGGGAGGGGGGGAGTGAGGGAGGGAGGGTTGGATGGAGTGAGTGAGTGAGTGAGGGAGGGAGGGAGGGAGGGAGGGTTGGAGTGAGTGAGGAAGGGAGTGAGTGAGTGAGTGAGTGAGTGAGTGAGTGAGTGAGGGAGGGAGGAAGGGAGGGTTGGAGTGAGTGAGTGAGTGAGTGAGGGAGGGAGGGAGGGAGGGAGGGTTGGAGTGAGTGAGGAAGGGAGTGAGTGAGTGAGGGAGGGAGGGAGGGAGGGAGGGTTGGAGTGAGTGAGGAAGGGAGTGAGTGAGTGAGTGAGGAAGTGAATGTGGGAGGGAGGGAGGGAGGGAGGGATGGAGGGAGAGAGGGAGGGAGGGAGGGAGGGTTGGATGGAGTGAGGGAGGGAGGGAGGGAGGGAGGTAGGGAGGGAGGGAGGGAGAGACCCGCTCACAAATCCTCGCCGCTCCGTGTTAAACGTCCCCCTCTGTGTTTCCACAAACATCACCAGAGCGACGCATTTACCTGCCTGAGTGCCGTGTAACAAGGTAACAAGTCTCCGTGGTGACAATCAAAGCGCAGTTGGTTCTAAACCTCGTGGGAGCTCTCTGGGTAAAGCAGAGCGGCGGGGCCATCAAAGTGCCTCTCATTTGTAAATCAGCAGCAGAATAAACCTGAGTGCAGGGAAAAGACCTCTGTTTTATCGCTGGAACGTCGGCAGAACCTTGGGTTTTATCTTTGCTATTATTATACATCCAAATATTCTTTATCATCTGTCAGCGCTGGACTCTGTCAGTGTGGAGCGTCAGTCATAACACCGCTACGTCGTCTCCGTCTCTGCCTGCCCCGCCACATGGGGGCGCTGTTTGACGCGATGACGCAGCTCAACTACAGCGGATCTGATCTAAACAAATAAATAGAGTGACTAATCAACTGAATGGCTTCGATGTCAATTTGACCTAAATTTACCTTCAGACTGACTCAGGTTTTAGTTTTTGCGTGACTCCATTTATGAGTAACTTCCCCGATAGATGAGGAAACTCTTTCTTAACTTATAATTAAAACTTAATAGCGGTGTCCTGTAGTACTTTGGTTCAGTTCTCTAACTAATGTTACCACCCTGAGTGTTTGTTTATATGTGTGTGTGTGTGTGTGTATGCTGCAGTAACATTAAGTATCTGTAACCCATGTGACTCAGAGCAGCAGCTGCTCCATACCTCCCTTCTCCTAAATGTCAGTGCTCTGCGTGATGTGAAGCCGTATTTATATACACCACCACACACCACCACACCATCTCTGCCTGTCCTGATGGCTTTATGACTGTTTCCATGGCAACAGCTCATCCTCCGTACGCTTGATGGGTGATGGGCTGACAGACGGCCATTAGGGTATTACTGTGACGTCACGTTGACAGGAGTCAGGAGTGGATGCGGGGTTGACCCACTCTCCCCCCCTGTCACTCATGTCGTCCCTTAGATTAGGGACGGAGACAGGAAATGGCTCCTCGCCCTTTTCTGTCCCGAGCAGGAAAAGACGCTGACCTTATTGTGGCTACGTGAGACAGCGTTAAGACTGAAGTATGGCTAGGCGAGTGACGGGCCAAGGTGGTGTGTGTGTGAGGTGTGTGTGAGGTGTAGCCTGCTGGGATTTGATGGCCATCCTGCGCCGCTCTGCTCAGCTCCCACCCACGTCCAGCGCTGCAACCAAGCACAATCACAGGAGTGCAGTGTGGAGAGAGACGCCACCAAAGCCTCCAGAGCTCGTAAAAGTTAATTCATTATGAAAGCATCAAACCGTCTCTTAGTCCATTATTTAAGCATGCTGCGTGCTGAGAGGTCAAACAGAGGGCAGAGCTGAGGCCAGAGGACGGACACAGCCTCACATTATAATGCCCTGATGGGATGGAGAGAGAGGGGGGGGGGGAGAGAGAGAGAGAGAGAGAGAGAGAGAGAGACAGACAGACAGACAGACAGACAGAGAGAGAGAGACAGAGAGAGAGAGAGAGAGATTGAGAGAGAGTGTGGGGGAGAGACAGAGAGAGAGAGAGAGAGACAGAGAGAAAGAGAGAGACAGAGGGAGAGAGAGGGTGAGAGGCAGAGCGAGAGACAGAGAGAGACAGAGGGAGAGAGAGAGAGAGAAACAGATGCAGAGAGAGAAACAGAGGGAGGCAGGGAGAGAGGGAGAGAGGAAGAGAGGAAGAGACACAGGCAGAGAGAGAGAGAGGCAGAGAGTGAGAGAGAGAGACAGAGAGAGAGAGAGGGAGAGAGAGAGATTGAGAGAGAGTGTGACGGAGAGAGAGGGCGCGAGGCAGAGAGACAGAGAGAGAGAGAGAGAGAAAGGGAGAGAGAGGGCGAGAGGCAGAGAGAGAGAAACAGAGGCAGGGCGAGAGAGGGAGAGACACAGGCAGAGAGAGAGAGAGAGAGACTTGTTCAGACTCACTCCACATCATTGTTGGGGTCAGTAGTTAAGCAGTAGCTGAGCTTTTTTGAAATCGAGAAGCTCAGCAAAAGCTACTGTACTCTTGTAGTGAGTGACGGTCGTGATGAGAGAATGCAGCTGCTTTGGCCTTTGCAGCTGAGCTCACTGTTTGTGTGTGTGTGTGTGTGTGTTTGAGGTGGTGACACATTGTGTGAGAGCGTAGTGTGACTGAGTCTTAGCATCCAGGCCTCTTAAACACACGCATATAAGCACCAGAGTGTGTGTCTGCGTGTGTTGGTGTGCGTGTCTGCGTGTCTGTTTGCATTAGTGCTTCTGATTCGCCCTGAATCCAGAGACAGAGGCCACAGCTGCAGCCCGGCTCTCCCTCTGTGCCTCGCTCAACCGCAGAGAGACGCCCATCTGTATCTCCCCCCCGACTGTTCAGACGACCCTCTGAAACACTCTGCCAGGCCGCGTCCTTCAGCTGGACGCGGGTTCAGGTCGGCTTTAGGTTCAGGTTCAGCTGGATTTACTCTCTGCTGCGGTTTAGAGGCGGAATCGTTCGTCTCTATATTTACAAACTAACTGCAATGACAGAGGAGCGTCTCTGCTGAAAACACTGTTTGACTTCATGCTCCATGTATTTTTGTGTTTCCATATGTATGAACACAGAAATATGGGAGGAGGGAACGGAGATTCATTCAAATACACAGAACAGATTTATCCTCACTGCAGGAGAGGAAACTGCTCCTGCTTCTTTAGCTGCTGGGAGAAGAAGATGGAGAGTTTGGGCTTGTTGAAAACAAGTTGATGAGGAAGAGAGGGGGGGGAGAGAGAGAGTGGGGAGAGAGAGAGAGAGAGAGAGAGAGGGAGAGAGAGAGAGGGAGAGAGAAAGGGAGGGAGAGAGAGAGAGAGAGGGAGAGAGAGACACACACACACAAAGAGAGAGTGAGAGAGAGAGACAGACGGAGAGGGAGAGACAGTGAGAGAGAAAAACACAGAGACAGAGAGAGTGAGAGACAGAGAGAGAGAGGGAGAGGGAGAGATGGAGAGACAGACAGGCAGACAGACAGACAGACAGACAGACAGACAGAGAGTGAGAGAGAGAGAGAGAGGAGGAAGAGAGAGAGAGAGATCTTTCTCTCAGCTCTTTTCTTTATCTCTCCTCCCCCACTTGTTAATTAGTTTGCAGTTCATCCATAATTTATTTCATATTGATTCTTAATCAATTCACAGCAGAGATCTTGTCGGTCTAAACTTTCTCTCTGAATGCCACCAAATCTCCCAGACTGATCTTTGGTTGTAATTCCAGGAAGTCTTCACTCGCTCAGATCAATCACTCAGCCTGAGTGGAGACTGTGCGCTCTGCTGTCCCGTCTGCTGTGGTGGCGTCTTTAAAGCAGCAGCAGCAGCAGCTCGGCTCAGCCACAGCAGAAGCCTTCATGAACTCCGACCTCAGAGAGGCAGCGTCACGTTCTGCCGGCTTTGATTACAGATGTTGATGACAGATGTTGGCGAGGGTCCAGGAGCCGGTGAGCGTTTGGGCTTCTGTGTTTGTTTGGACTCTGGCTGCTGATTGGCTGAGCGGAGCTTGTGTGTGGTCGCCTTCACACCTCGGCCGTCCCAGAGGATCCAGAACGAGAGGTGAAGGTCAGATGAAGATGAAGGAAGCTGCTGAATCTCCCTGCCTTTGCTTAATGAGCGAGCGTTAGTCATCCCCTCTGGTTTATCGTGGCTCTGCAGCCGCTCTGCTTCATCACGTTGCGTCTCTATGTAGAGTCAGATTTGGCTCCGGAGCTGAACGCTTGCACAAATGTTTATGCAGCTCTCATGTGTTTGCTCACCGCCTGAATTATTAAACAGACGGAGGAAGAGCTGGACAGAGGATCAACACGTGGTTCCCTTCATGTACAGAAGGGAAGAAGAACTTATCTGGGCGCTCACATCAAGAGGCTGAGGCTGATTGCTTACTTAGATTTTAAAGTTATTGACTGCAGTGATTGATTGATGATTGACAGCTGCATTGGCGTTGAGCTTTAACCCTTTAGAACCGGTTTGGATGTTTCAGAAATGCGGTATGATCATGTTTAATTAATTAAGCCATTAACCACTTAGGCTCCGAGAGCAGTCAGTATCACATATAATACATTCACAGTCCAGTAAACTACTGCCATCTAAAGTTAAATACATAAACATGCACGGAATCAATATGAGCTCCAACTGCTGTCAACAGTTTATGATCTGCAGAACTATTGAATAAATTAACATATAAACATTTAGAAGAGCTGCGTCCTTACATATCAAACACAAAAACACTCAGTCTTCAGGATCCTCCTCTCTCATCCTTCATGCTGTTCCTTTCCTCCAAACAAAGACTCCACACGTACATAAATGTGTTTTGAGGCCATGGAAAGTTGCGTCCTCTTCCTCCTCGTCAGCAGCAGCAGCAGCAGTGAAGTGGAGCCGTGTGTGTGTGTGTGTGTGACACGGCGGCTGGGTTTGGGGCTGGAAGTCTTCAGAGAGGCTAAAACGAGGCGGCCATCTATCACAACAGAGGAGGGGAGGCGGTAAATTTATCGCTGTGAAAATAGGCCAGAGCACAGCGCTGATGGAATAGATGGAGTGTAATTAGGACAAGGTTAGGCTGCCTCTCACACACACACACACACACACACACACTCTATATATTATTCATTAGGTGGCACACATGCATGCCTTTATGTGTGTGTGTGTGTGTGTGTGTGTCCTCACTTGGGAACACTTAAGAGCCGATCACCGATCTGATGATTCAATTACTCCAACATGAACGTTTACGGCAGAGACGCGTCAAAGAACACACGCCTGGTACCAGCAGACTGAGCTAGTCTGGGTGATGAAGACACACACACACACACGCACACACACTCATCTCCACCCTCTCAGCCCTGCACACACACACACCTGGTTGTGTTTGTGCCCATGTGCTCTCTCTCTCTCTCTCTCTCTCAGACTCTTCCTGCTGTGCCGTCTCCATCTCCCTCTCCTTTGTGCTGTGCCTTTTCTCCATCTTGTCCCTGTCCTCCTCCTCGTATTTTTCTCTTCTTTCCCCCCCGAGCCGAGTTTACAACACATTTGCTCATTTTCACACGTTCTCATTCCCTTTAGATCACTTTCATTTTCGCTGCCATCCAAACCCACACCTTTCTCCTCGCAGCTTCAGTCCCATCACACACTCACACACACACACACACACACACACACACACAGGCACACACACACTCGCTGCCGCTCCACTATCTCGCAGGGCAGCGCTGTGAGCCTTTGGAGCAGATGGGCTGAGGCTGAGTGACTGGGCTGTGTTCTGACTGGGTGCCTGTCTGTACAGTGCAGCCTGGATGAAGGGAGGCCGTCCTGGGCTCGCTGTCCCGTCTCAACCTGGCACACTTCAGGCTCCACACCGGCCAATCTGGCAAACGGTGGATGGAAACAAATCTGGCAGCCTGCGGGCGACAACACGGGCCACGGCGAGCCTCTGTGGGTCTGAGTCCAGCAGCCTGTGTCCACATTCTACAGCCCTGGGTGTGTGTTTAGTGGACATGGACGTTGTGACTGCAGTGTGTAAACAGGGTTTCAGTCAGAATGACAAAAGTTTTCAGTCAGGCCTTCTTCCTGGTTAAACACTAACAGATGGGAGCTTTAGGAAGACGAGCAGGCTCTAATGATGAAGCCTTCATGTGGCTCAGCATTGTTTTCTGTTTCTTTTATTTGTATTAATGATCTGCAGTAGCTTTGATTTGATGTTGATCGTCACAGAAACTCCTCTTCCCTCTGCACCAACACATTATTACACATTAGGACGCTGGACAAATCTGCATAAAACTGTTAAAGTCAACACTTAAAACACTGCCGGAGGTCCATCAGTCAAAGCACAATAATGTCTCAGGCCTCTGGGAGCTTCGTTCTTTAACTGGTTGTTGTTTTAATCACTGCGTTCTTTCTGCGGCGCGTAAAGAACGTGTGAGTGTTTAATACAGTGAATCTAGAACGGAGACATTATGTTCTTCTGAGAGAGAGAGAGAGAGAGAGAGAGAGAGCAGGAGCAGGAGAGCAGTGGCTGTGCTGCGTGTGATCGCCCTCTGCTGGGCGTCGGCCCGCACTGCCTCTGGCTCCGGGGCCCGGCCCTCGCTGAGGGGAAACCACCAAGGTCGAGAATCAGACGCCGTGCCAAACTCTTCCCCGCCAGAGGAGCAGATGGCCGCTCACCCGGTGCACGAGGAGGGGAGGTGCTGCAGCCAGACGCTGCTCTCAGGGCGGCAACACACACACACACAGCTTACAGTCATGTGTGCATGCATGTAGTATGAGCACATACAGGACAAGGACTGTACGGGCGCTCAGGTCCGTCCTGTATGCAGCAGCGTGACCCTGCTGGTTCTGCTTCCTGTCTGAGGGTCAGAGCTTCACCTGACCTGTCGCTCCTTCCTGCACACACCAGAGACGCTGGAGCAGTTTGGTCTCATCGCTGAGTGAACTCGATGCATAGAGGAGGGAAATATTTGCTCTTTGACAGGAAGTGGACCCGGCAGGACGTCCACGACTCAGTCATCTGGTTCAACCCGCTGCAGTGTCAAGCATCATCATCATCATCATCACGCTCTTACAACCAGGGAACCTGAACATGAGGGTTTGAGTCGACCAATGCTGTGGAATTAGAACAAGATTGTAATGTCATGAGAATAAAGTTGTAATATTTGAGGTAAAGTTGACTTCATTCTTGTGACAGTTGGATGTCTAATGGAATCAGACTTCCTCTTGAAGCAGCCGTCCATTCTGAAGGTGTGAGCTCCTAATGAGGCTCTTAATTAGAGCATTATTAAGCTGAGGTCAGCAGAGAGGTCAACACGCTGAGCCCACGTGTGTTAAAATAGATGCAGCATGAAGCCATGAAGCGTCTCTGCTTCAGGTGTCTCATTAGTGATGAAGATCCAGGCCACCGCCAAGCACATGTAGGTCGCCTCCCAAAAATACAATCAGAGGGTCGCTCGCTCTCCTGTCTCCTTCTGCTAAACCTCAACACGGCGGCAGGATGTTTACGGCGAGCGGCGTGGAGGAGAGAGGAGTGGAAGGCGTCGTGTTGGAGCCTGGAGAGCGGCGGTGCGGTTTGCGGCGCTGCCTCCATTAATCGTGTGCTTGTTAGTGTCGAGCTGTGCTGCCTGACACGTGGAGGCGGGAGCGCTAAGCTCGGCTGAGTGGCGTGTCGTGGCGGGATACAAAGCAGTTAGCTAATGTGGTGTAAAAGGATTTAGAGGATTTGACCCTATCAGTGGAGACGGCGCTCAGCGAGGCTCAGTTAATGACACTAAATGAGTCGGCCTGCAGCATGCTAATGCCGCCGCCGCCGTCAAACGTTAGGCTCCTCATTATTATGGAGATTTGTGCTAACAGCTAATTGTGTGGCGACTTAATGTGTACATGTACGCACGCCGTGTAAAGGCGACGCAGCCGCCGCCGCCGCCGCCGCCGCACCTGCAGCAGCATCAGTGAATCAGTGAAGGCGGCGCTCTGTGAATCAGCCGGCGCTCTGTGGCTCCCCGACGCTCTCTGTCTGCCATCAGCGCTCTGGAAACCTGTAATTATCTCATTCTCTGCTGTTTTAGCTCCGCAAAGGTGAGAGCAGGGAGACATAACACACACATCCTCCCTCAGAGCGCCGATGAATCAAGCTGCTGCTGCTGTCGGCTCAACAGGAAGCGTCATGAAGCATCTGGGTCCTCTGTGTGTGTGTGTGTGTGTGTGACAGGGGGCGATCATGTGTCTGTTACCTTCAGTCCAATACTTTCTCAGAAAATTCCATGACTTTTTAGGGAATTTACATTTACAAGTAGTTTCTCTGTTGTTGCTGTTGTTGTTGTTGTTATTTCTTGGACTGGTGTGACTGGAGGAAGAGGAAGAGGCACCTTGTTGTAGTTTAGCCTCCTCACACCAACACACGTCCCTCATCTCAGGCTGGAGATCAATCTGTCCTCTGAAGCTGCCCGTCTCCCTGCCCGTCTGCGTCTCTTCTGCGTCCCACAGGTTGGTGGTGCTGCTGCTCAGGCTGATCTGTGGAGGAGAGTCTCTGCCCATACCTCCATCTGTTTCTCAGTCGCTCTCCTCCTTTCCTTTTCCTGCCACCCGTCCCCCTCACAGTGTCCGTCCCTGCCAGTCTCTCCTGTCCCGTCTGGGCGCGCTGAGCCAGGCGTGGCGTGCCCAGACCGGTGTGGTGTAAAGCAGTAAAGAGGGCCGGAGCGGCGGGAGCTGGCAGCTTCTCCTCCTTGGCCTCTTAGTCAAGCTGCTCTAGTGGCAACGATGCAACTCAGCTGAGAAGATAATGGAGGAGGATGATGTCACAGGGAGGCAGAGGGAGGGAGATACACACATGTTTAGATTGAAGCTTACATATGGATCCATGTACAGAATGGAGATGCCGGTGTGTGTGTGTTATGTGATACACACACTGAGCTGATGTGAGTGAGTGAGTGAGTGAGTGAGTGAGTGAGTGAGTGAGTGAGTGAGTGAGTGATTGAGTGTCTCTGTGTGTGAGTGAGTGTCTCTGTGTTTGTCTCTGTTTGTGTGTGTGTGTGTGTGTGTGTGTGTGTGTGGGTGAGGCATTTGTGTTCTGCCTCTGGGTGCGTTCCATTTAAACACATAACTGTGGAGGTGTCTACAGTGACGGATGAATGTCTGCCGTTGTTCTCTGGCTCTTCTGACCCTGGAGTCACAGCTGCTCATTGTTCAACATGTCGCCTCTCCTTCGTCCACTCAGCTGTGGGAGGAAGTTGGAAGTCTCTCTGATTTGCGGCGCTGTGATTCCCTCACAAGGATCAGCAGCCAGCCGGAGTTTAGTCTGAGTCCGGACATAAGTGGGTGTGTTAGTGTGGCCCAGCTGATAAGAGTTCATAAGCCTGCGGTGTGTGTTTGTGTCACATGGTCCTTCATAGTCCACATGTTGTGTTTTCTCACTCTCCTCTCTTGTCTCTGTCCTCTTGTCTCTCAGGAGGTGGTGATCGTCATTCCTCTGTCCTCAGCCTGGTGGTCTTCTAGAGGACGGAGCCACCATGAAAGGGTTGGGAGCAAACCGTAACAGGCACCTGTCTGAGGCCTGTGATCCTTCCCTGGGCCACCCAGAGGCCCTGTACCCTCAGAAGACCAGCACGCTGCCCCGCAGCCCCTACCTGCTGACCCCCGCGATGGACCACTATGGCACAATGGACCCCCATCACTACCAGCCCGCCAACCACAGCTCCCTCCCTCCAGACTGCATGCTGTCCCTCAACAACCAGATCTCCAACAGCAGCACCTTCCCCAGGATCCACTACAACTCCTACGACCCGTCTGACTTCTCCCCGCCTGAGGACAGCATCGGGGGGATCACAACAGGGACCATGGGGACCATGGGGACCATGGGCACGTCCATGTCCATGGGCATGGGGACAGGCATGGGCATGGCGGGGATGAGTGGACGGACACCCATGATTACCAGCGGCTCAGCGACCATCTCACATCACATGACCAAGAACCAGGTCCCACCTAATCTACTGGAGCCGTTTGATAAGCAGCGACCGAGCAGCAGAGACGGCTTCAGCACGCTGCAGTTCCATCGGACGTCTGCGGTGGCCGCCTCCAAGCAGCGCACAGACAGCCCCGGACGCATCCGCTACATGCTGCACTCCGTCCAGAAGCTCTTTGCAAAGTCCCAATCACTGGAGACGCAAAACATGAAAGGGAACGTCAACGGCCGCTCCTCTGGCAGCGGCGGCGGCTCGTCTGGCACCGAGGACGGCGGGAAGCAGAACCGTCGCTGCAAAAGCAAAGACAGAGGAACGAAATCAGAGGCGACGGCCAAACGGCGGCCGCGCTCCAACATGTCGGGTTACTGGAGCTCGGATGACTTGGACAGCAGCGACCTGAGCAGCTACCACAACACCATGGCCATGATGACTCTGGGGCGACCCACTGGCCTGGACAGCCAGGGGGGGCAGAGCAGATACATCCACAGCGGCTACAACACCATCAGCTCCTCCAAGAGCAGCAGCGACATGAAGTATCAGCTGCATCCTGGGCTGGAGGTGGGAGGGGGAGGGGGAGGGGGAGGGGGCGGCGGCGGCGGCAGCGGGTTTGGAGGAGCGAGCATGTTAATGAACGAGGGCGACTTCCTGAAAGGAAACTCCTGGTCCACGCTGACCATGGGCCAGCCCAGGCACGTGATCCAGAAGGGCTCAGCCACTATGGACCGCTCCATGCTCAAGTCCAAGTCCTGCCAACAGGAGCTCGCCTGCAACTACCTGCAGGTCGGGCGGAGGGTGAGTTGTTGCAGATGCATCTAAAGGTCAAAGGGAGAAGATGATGATGACCTCATACTGATTTTAACCCTTTGCTGCCCCCTACAGGGTGACTGGAGCAGCACGTTAGGCCGCAGCGGGGGTGCCAATGAGATCCCTTGCCGGCGGATGCGCAGCGGCAGCTACGTGAAGGCCATGGGAGACATGGAGGACAGCGACGACTCGGAGGGAAGTCCCAAACCCTCGCCCAAGAGCGCCGCTCGCCGCCAGAGCTACCTCCGGGCCACGCAGCAGTCTCTGAGCGACCAGCTACCGCCACGCAAGTAAGAGACCGGCAGACTCAGGGCTCCAGCTTATAAGGGGGAGACTCGACCTCATGGCATTATGTCAATGTGTAAACAAGACGAGGGAACTCAGTTTGTGTTTACAGAGACGCAAGGGAAGACGAAGGATTGACTCAAAAAGTTAGACAAAGATATGAATATAAAGTGAAATAAACCTTGTTATGTTCGTGCTAAAGGGAAGAACACAGACACACACACACACACACACACACACACACAGGTAATCTTAAGCTGTATAGAATGAAGTGGTATCAGTCCCCTCGACCGCTGCATGTCGTCAGTCTCTCTCAGAGACAGACAACATGAGTCACACAGACACACATCGCTGATCTGGATCTGCCTGGAGATTCATTTGAATGTTCCTTGGCCCATGATGCACCTCTGCAACACACACACACACACACACTCACAGAGGCAGGAGTAGAGTTTAATCAGCCTCTAGGTCTGTGTAGAGATGTAAGAATGGGCCGGGCCCTTCCAGAATGCTTAAAGATGCCGCTCTGCTCTCCCCTGCC
The DNA here is from genome assembly GCF_046128005.1 of Genypterus blacodes. NCBI lineage: Eukaryota > Metazoa > Chordata > Actinopteri > Ophidiiformes > Ophidiidae > Genypterus > Genypterus blacodes. The sequence continues at coordinate 54,487 of NW_027467130.1, read as the reverse complement.
GGGCCTGAGAGCAGCAGAACCCTGGACCCCTCCCTGTTTCACGGGGAGCTGGACGCTCTGTGGTCTCCGCTCCACAGTGTGCCCTCTCTGCAGCAGCTGGGCAGGTCCATGAGCAGGTCAGTGCCGGGTCAGTGAGCGCTGTGGTGCAAAACGCTGATTCCTGATTGGACGGCCTCCGATCAATGACTTTGCACCGCCCGCCTTAGATTTTCTGTAAAGTCGGTGGCAACGCCAAACGCCAACTCCATGCCTCTGCTACCGACAGCTGCCAGCCTTCCTTAAGTTATGACGCCATCCATCCTGGGGTCAGGGGTCATCGGGGGTCAGAGACCATTCCATGGCAGCGTGACGTCACCAGGGCCAACAAAGAACAGGGGCCAGAGGAGCCTGGCGCTCTTTGCTTTGGTCCCCTGAAGGCACTGTCAGCTGTGTGTGTGTGTGTGGCCGGACATCTTTGGCTTTGCATGCTGAGATGCTGAATGATGAGATCAGAATAGAGACAGAATTAGGTTCAGGAGCCAAACATGAAAGTGTAAATGCAACATTTCAGTAACAGCCTTGTCCTCCATGTGTCTCTCATCTTTGCTGCTCATGTCATCATCATCCTGTCATCCTCCTCTCCTGTTCTAACTCTCTTCTTCCTCACACTCTCCCTCACATGGCCTTTGATCGTCCCCATCATCATGTCCTTCACACGTCTCTATCCTGACTGTCCTCTTGTCTTCCGTCCCTGTCCAGCTGTCTTCCGTCTCTCAGAGAGCTCTCCAATAACCGAAGCCTGGACAACCTGGACTGCATTGAAGACTCGGGCTCGTCTTTCCCTCGTTGGGACGACGACGACTTCAGCCAGGCCTGCAGCACTTTGGGCAGGAGCAGCTGTATGGGACAGGTCAGCCGTCGTCCCGGCAACAGCCAGAGATTTTGCATTAGATGTGGTGTTTGTAAAATGTTTGAGCTTGGATATTACATTTCTGACGACATTCTGTTTCTCTCTCTCTCTCCCTATCTCTCTCTCTCTCTCTCTCTCTCTCCCTCTCTCTCTCTCTCTCTCTCTCTCTCTCTCTCTCTGTCTCTCTGTCTCTCTCCCTCTCTCTCTCTCTCTCGCCCTCTCTCTCTGTCTCTCTGTCTCTCTCTGTCCCTCTCTCTTTCTCACTCTCTCTCCCTCTCTCTCCCTCTCTCTCTCTCTCTCTCCCTCTCTCTCTCTCTCTCTCTCTCTGTCCCTCTCTCTCTCTCACTCTCTCTCTCTACGATTGTGTGTGTGTGTTCTTTGTAGATAATGAGTTAAAAGCTCAGTAACGCTTGCTCATAATTTACATCACTTAGCTTGCAGCAGACTCCCCACTTTAAACCGCCCGTCAGTCTCAGAGCCTTAAGCTTCTTCACTCCTTCACTTCTGTGCTAAGGAATTTGCATTTTTCCAGCTTAGACCACATTAATGAAGCGAGCTGAACAAAGAGCCGCAATCGCCCCGATGCTTCTCTCATGGACGTCCTGAGCCTGAACGCTGACTGAGCGACGCAGGTGGCACTCAGGCTCAGCTCACCCGCTTACATAAGAGCCATTAGCTCATCGGGTGACCGGGTCAGGCCGGTGATCAGGTGAACACGCCTGTCTGCTCCGGTACAGCTGGTTTGTTAAATGAAGCGTTAAGAGCAATTAGAGCCTCGACTGCTCCCAGAGGATGAAGAGCACAGAAACATTATTCACTTTACTTTGCATGATCAGAATAATAAAAAGAGAGAAAATCAACCTGCAGTAAACTTCAGAGCTTGCTTGGTTCAATAGGTTCACTTTTTCCTCAAATTTAACTATGGGGAGATGAAGTGTGACACCCGGAATCACTTTATCCACAACCTGAGTCTCCGTCTCATATCATCCCTGTGAGCCCATGACATCATCGCTTACAGCTACAGACCTAAACAGTTCTTGATGTTTGAGATAATAGGACACACACCCTCTGTTTGACCTGACACACCAGCTTGTGTGAGGATCTCACCTTCACCCATTGTGATAATGGCTCCCCCCCGTTGCCATGGAGATAACACGCATTTCATTGCTGCTCCTGCGGGAAATGATGTCAATTTCATCCCGGCTCCTGCTGCTTCCCTGTGGGGACGTTTCAAGTGTGCAGCGCTCTGTTTTACTCTCTCTCTCACACACTCAAACTCTCTCTCTCTCTCTCTCTCTCACTCTCCCTCTCGCTCTCTCTCATTCTGTCACTCTCTCTCTCCCTCTCACCCACTCTCTCTCAATCTCAATCTCTGTCTCTGTCTCTCTCTCTCCCTCTCTCTGGGTGTCTCTCTCTCTCTCCCTCCCTCCTTCTCTCTCTCTCTCTTCTCCCTCTCTCTCTTACTCCATGCAATCTCCCCCCCCTCCCTCTCTCTCTTACTCTCTTACACTTGCTCACTCTCTCCCTTCCTTCCTTGTTCCCTCCCACTGCCTCACCAAAAACGACTTAGCTCCGAGTGCATTTTAACCCTTTCATGTGTCTTCCCTCTCCCTCTGAAGCAGCTGTGAGCTCATATTCACGTCTGCCTCTTCCTCTTCAGATGTTTCTCCTCCGCTCTGTGAGAATGTTCTTGCTGTATGACACACACACACACTCATACACTGATAACAGAGGCACTTTCCTGGTGAGAGCTCCTCCATTCACAGCAGTCACAGAGGTGAATGCAGCTCTCTCTGAATTGAACTCTGTACGCTGCTCTGTACGCCGCTCTACTCGGGAGAAATTGAGGATCTCCACACATTTAAACTTCTGACCCCTCTTGGCGCTTTTCAGTGCTCATCACATTCCCATGTCCCTCACAGGTGCAGACAGACAGCCGGCTGCTCGGCGCTGCAGAGCTGCTGGAGCTTCAGTCCGGCTTTATTAACCCTCTGCACCTCCTCTCTCTCTCTCTCTCTCTCTCTCTCTCTCTCGCTCTCTTCTCCTGCCTACAGCTACGGGACCTGGAACTGTGTCAGCGTTATGAAGACCGCAGCTCCGAGTCCACATACAGAGATTCCCGTCCGCACTCTCAGGATAACCCCGAGCCTCCAGATCTGCCCATGCCCACATGCTTCCGCTCCCGCAGCCACAGCTACCTGAGGGCCATCCAGGCCGGCTGTTCCCAAGACGACGACACCGCCTCCATAGACTCAGGCTCCCCACCTCCCACAGAGACCACTGTTCGCACCTACAGCACCAGCACTGGTGAGACCTCCGGCTCGTTATCACACACACACACACACACGCACTTGCTTCTTTACTGTTCACCAGACGCTCACCAGCTAGAATACAGAGCAAATGTTCCTGTAATCAGCTAATAGAGCGGCTCTAAGGAGAGGGCGGCGCTCTCTCTCTGCCCTGGCAGCTCTGGGTCAGTCAGGTGGGAGGCGGCCAACACCTGGGCCTGCTGCCAGAGATGGAGTGCTGCCATGGAGCTCTGATTTCCTCCCTCGTGTGCGTCTACACACCGAGGCTCTGAGGGAAGATGGAAGGTTTCCATAATGTTTCATTCAGGCTCAGTCCCTTCATTCTGTCAGTATAGATCAGGCTAATTACATATGTCAGGAAGGCTCACACACACCGACACACACACTCTGACCAACACACTCACACACTATCGGCTGTGTGATCAGTGAGCTGAAGGATGTTGAGTCTCTCTCCACACTGCGTGATGCTCAGATGGCCACCACAAAGGGGCGCTCTTCACCAGACACACCAAAGATCAGCCATAGGCCACGCGGTGCCTTCAGGTCCATCAGGATATTTTCTTGTTCACATCTGGAGATACGTTCGTTGCAGAATAGTGTTAAATACCGGAAGGGTTGTCTGAATGTTCCATCGCTGTGTGTCAGATGAAGCTGTAAGGAGCCTTTAGCAGGTGTGACGTTTATGTGATGGGACGGTAACCGGTGCCGGTCGCGTTCTTTAGGAAGTGAGTTTCATACATTCAGGTCTTTGGAGGCCCGTTAGAGGTTTTAATGTACACTAATTAATGTACAATTTTGGAAACCGCTCTGTCCAGTTTCTGTTCGCGAGCAGAGATTCCGTCGGCGAAGCGTAACTTTACATTTTCCGAGTGGTACTTGAAGGCATCGGCAGTGTGTTCCTCCCACAGATAAAGACTCACACACGCGTACACAATCACACACGTACACACACTCCGCCTCCAGTTGCACTCACTCCACTTTACTCCTCACTGTCCTGCTCCGCGTCTGACAGGAAGGTGAGTGACAAACTAGAAGAAGAAGAAGAAACATGGTTTATACTTTTAGAGTTTAATGAATGAGTCGCGCTGTTAATGTTGTTTGATGTGGTCGAGCTTTGTTTCATTCACTACTTTGAAGTTTGGGGCATCATCAGTGTGTGTGTGTGTGTGTTTGTGTGTGTGTGTGTGTGTGTGTGTGTGTGTGTGTGTGGAGGAAGAGGAAGTTGCAAATGTTTACATCTTCCACCTGCTTGTTTGTCTGCTCTCTCTCCACTCTATCAGTTGTTGATTACTCCCTGCTGAGCATCAGTATAAAGTGCTTTGCTGCTGATGGACTGTAGGAATCAGCCTCAGCATGATGACTGTGAGGATCATCCTCAGCATGATGACTGTGAGGATCAGCCTCAGCATCATGACTGTGGGAATCAGCCTCAGCATAATGACTGTAGGAATGAGCCTCAGCATCATGACTGCGGGAGTCAGCCTCAGCTTCATGACTGTGGGAATCAGCCTCAGCATGATGTCTGTGGGAATCAGCCTCAGCTTTGTGGCTGTGGGAATCAGCCTCAGCTTCATTACATTACATTACGATCATTTGGCAGACGCTTTTATCCAAAGCGACTTACATTACAGTTACCACCCTTCGCAGAGGGGGGAGCAGTTGAGGGTTCGGTGCCTTGCTCAGGAGCACCTTGGCAGGGGCTCGAACCGGCAACCCTCCGGTTCCCAAGCGGAAGCTCTACCCACTGAGCCACTGCCTCCCAAGACTCCCTTCATGACTTTGGGAGTCAGCCTCAGCATGATGTCTGTGGGAATCAGCCTCAGCTTCGTGGCTGTGGGAACAGCCTCAGCTTCATGACTTTGGGAGTCAGCCTCAGCATCATGACTGTGAGGATCAGCCTCAGCTTCATGACTGTGGGAATCAGCCTCAGCATCATGTCTGTGGGAATCAGCCTCAGCTTCATGGCTGTGGGAATCAGCCTCAGCTTCATGACTGTGGGAATCAGCTTCAGCATGATGACTGTAGGAATCAGCCTCAGCATGATGACTGCAGGAATCAGCCTCAGCATCATGACTGTAGGAATCAGCCTCAGCATGATGACTGCGGGAGTCAGCCTCAGCTTCATGACTGTAGGAATCAGCCTCAGCATGATGACTGCGGGAGTCAGCCTCAGCTTCATGACTGTGGGAATCAGCCTCAGCATGTTGTCTGTGGGAATCAGCCTCAGCTTCTTGGCTGTGGGAATCAGCCTCAGCTTCATGACTGTGGGAGTCAGCCTCAGCATCATGACTGTGAGGATCAGCCTCAGCTTCATGACTGTGTGAATCAGCCTCAGCTCCTCTGTGGTGTTGGATTGAGCCTAAACCTTTGTGCTCTTTGTGTTCTAATGTCAGGACTCGATCAACACAGAGCCCTGATTGGTTTCTGGCTCCATTGTTCTCTCTAAATCTTATTTAATGAAGATAATTGTTTTGGTAGTGAGGGAGTGGTGAGCATCACAGGTCAGGGCGCCGGCACGGTGTGGCTGTGATTACAGGACACAATGGAGGCTGCTCAGCTGGTAGCCGACCTGGCAACCAAACTCATACATGCATGCGTGAGAGAGAGAAGAAGTAGAGCCTGAAAATCCACCTGTGTCCACCTTTTGTCCTTGAATGTCTCTGTGTGTTGTCCAGCTCCAGCCACAACAACACACCTGTCTGCTGAGGACATGCATGTTGTCAATGGTAACGCTGTCAACAGTTGTGATGAGAGAGGGAGCAGGCTGTCACTCAAGCCTGCAGGGATCTGAACAAGCGTCCTGTCATGTTCTGGAGCAGGTGGTGAGTCTGTTTGTTTAGACTCCAGTTTGTTCACCCCGTCAGCTTAATGAGTCTGAGTCTGAGTGTGAGTGTGAGTCTGAGTGTGAGTCTGTGTTCACCTGGACAGTCAGGATCTAAGGTTCTATAAGGGATTTAGGTCCAACATGAGTGATGAGTGAAGGATGAAGAGTTTAAAGGGTTAAGGTTAGGGTTAGGTCCCAAATGCAGAAATGGCTACAATTCTATAAAAATTGCACAAATGTCTTTTTTTAAAGCCGACTGTGGGACTTAAGGCATAATGAAGTGTTTTAACTTCACTGATGTCATCTGTGGAGCTGTGGTTGGTTAATTATCTCTCCAGTGCTCCAGCAGCAAACTGTTTAACTCAGAGCAGAGCAACTTAAAGCTGAGTTCAGACTTATGATCATCAGAGCAGAGCCTCAGATCATCTGTGTGCTCCTGCCTCACAGCTGGAGTCCTCTGCCCTGTAAACACACTGTGACCTTGAGCCTGTGTGAAGGTCGACAGTGCCGACATCCACACAGCAGGAAAACCTTTCCACTCCAGCTTCACCCTCAAGCTTTAAGCTGGAGGCTCCAGCTTGTTGCTGTGTGTGTGTGTGTGTGTGTGTGTGTGTGTGTGTGTGTGTCTGTGTGTGTGTGTGTGTGTGTGTGTGTGTGTGTGGTTGTGTGTGTGTGTGTGTGGGGGGGGGGGGATTTGCTGGTGTTAAGAGTCTAAGTTTGTAATCTGGACTTTGTTCTTCATAGTTTCCTTTTAGTTGTTGTTGTTTAGGGCTGAAATCCATGAAGTCGCTCTGATATCACACTTTTTATGAATGTTTACATGAATACAAATAACTCAATTCTGTCACCAGCTGCTCTGTCACCTGCTGCTCTGTCACATGTTGCTCTGCATACACACATATAATTAATAACTCATATAACGACTTCAATCAGATTCATTGTTCAGCTCTAATTCCCTTCAATCACCTGTTAATCACCAGATGAATGTTGGACTGTGGACTCAAACACACCTCTGCTGCACGCACACACATGCACCCACACACACACACACACACACACACACTCACTCACTCACACACACACACACATGCACACACACACACACACACACTCACTCACTCACACACTCACTCACTCACACACACACACACACACACACACACACACACACACACACACACACACACACACACACACACACACACACACACACACACACACTGCTGGACCCCTCCTCTTCTGTGTGGTGTTATTGTTCTGACTTTCCTGCCGGTTGAGACCATGATGTAACCGCTCACACACACACACACCTACCTACACACACTTATACCAGCCTCCAGTCATCCTGCAGCCCTGGAATGTGGGCGTGGAGAGGTTCGGTGACAGGGCTGCCACAGCACAGTGACACTGATCTTCCTCAGCCCCTTCATCAGAGTCACCAGGCTGAGTCAGCAGGTTCCAGTGATGGTTGATCCTCTGCTCTGCTCTACTTGTTGCTGCATGGACACTGTTGTCTGTTGACGTGTGTAGAGGAACAAAATGTGCTCCGACATATCACCTGGCTGCTGTGGAGACACGTCTCCCCACTGTGCGATGAATTCTATGAGTGAAAACACAATTTGTATTAACTAATCCACCTTAAGTGATCATACAGAATTTCCTATTTCCCTCAAGTATTTTCTATTCAATTTGTCAACGTTAAAATAAAGAAACGTGGACACAAAGCCACCTGGTGTTTGTGTGGGAGGTCTGACAGAGAGAGGAGCTGTTAGATTGTTTAACTTCGTGGTCAAAGAGATGAAATGAGGATAGAAGCCCTCATGATGTTCCTGTTTCAGTGGCAGTTCCTCATCCGTACTCATAGTCAGTGGTGTGTAGCAGCAGCAGCTAATGAGAGGCCGATCCATCAGCAGCCGGTCTGACCAGAGCCCAGACCACCAGGGGCCCTCTGCAGCCCAGACCACCAGGGGCCCTCTGCAGCCCAGACCACCAGGGGCCCTCTGCAGCCCAGACCACCAGGGACCCTCTGCAGCCCAGACCACCAGGGGCCCTCTGCAGCCCAGACCACCACGGGCCCTCTGCAGCCCACAGCATCTGCAGGAGAACTTCAACTGTGAGGTGGGAACAAACCCAGGAAAGTGGTTAGCTGCTCTTTAAGGAACCCTAGAGCCAGCCAAGCACACACACACACACACACACACACACACACACTCTCTCTCTGGAGATATGGTCCCTCGACTTCGCCTCTGCTGCGCTGTGAGCGAGGAGGCTTTGTGTGTCTGTGGCCCAGCTGAGTGACAGAAGTGTGAAGCTTAGGTGACAGTGAGGCATGAGGTCATCAGGGTTCATCCTTAGGTGAGGTCGCCTACACGCCGCAGATTATAGCTACCAAGTGTGGATTGCAGTGAACAGAAAGCTCCTTTGTGTTCCTCAGCAGCTCACATGTTTGCTGCCCGGCTTGTTTACAATCCAGAGCAGCACAACACACACACACACACACACACACACACACACATTCCTGCTGGCGTCTCAGTCCCCACCTGTGTTCTGCTCAGAATGCTTCACACGAGAGTTGATGTTGATGTTGTGGTGGTCGCTCCTGTTCTCCGTGCTGGCCTTGACCTCCCTCCGCCCGGCCCGGCCCTGCTGCTCTGTGGCTTCTACTTTCCGCTGCTCCTTCCAGAGTGGCGTCTAATAGAGCTTCTGTTTGAGGCATTAAATGGCAGCCGCACGCTCGTCAGGTTCCATTTGGATTCCTGGCCTGTTTGGGTTGGAGGTCTCAGCTTTCCCCCTCATCGCTCTCTGCCTTCGTCTACAGAGCACCAGGGGCCAAACTTCAGGCCCTTACTCCTCTGTAAACATGCACACACACACACACGCACACACAAACACACACACTGTATCAATGAGCTGAGACACAGGGCTCTTATCTGGCAGCTCCTCTGGACTCGTTTCATCCCTGTTCCTCTGACTTCCTTTGTGATCCTCTGTTTGTTTGCGCACGTTTGTGACTCACACACACACACACACACACACACAAGCCATTCAGGCCTGTTTGCTCTGATCCGGTCCAGGCTGGAGATGAGGTCCATCCTCCTCCTCACACAATGGCAGAGCGTGGCCTGAAGGGAGAGGAGAGAGGAGAGAGGAGAGAGGAGAGCATGTGTGTCCTCAAAGAGTCCGGGTCCAGGACACGGTCTGATGTCGTGCTCTGGATGTTTACTGTACCTAATCCTACATGATGTTCCCACTGTGAGGAGATCTGAACCCTGTACACTCTGGATGATGTCATGGGACAACATCAAGTCTGTGTTGTGTAGTGGAGGGGAGGAAGTCTTCAGATGGCAGACAGAGTTTCAGTCTTCAGGGTTCTGAAGGTCCAACAGTTCCTCCTTTGACTTCATGACCTCCTGATTTAGACTGAAGTATGACGTGTGTGTGTGTGTGTGTGTGTGTGTGTGTGTGTATTCATTCAGTCACCTGTGTTTGCTCAGTGTTGTTGATCTCATTTTCCACTTAAATGCTGCCTTCAGCCGTCCTGGTGAGTCTGTGTGTGTGTTTGTGTGAGTCTGTGTGTGTGTTTGTGTGAGTCTGTGTGTGTTTGCAGACCTTTGACTTGCTGAGTTAACTTGTTAGCCGGTTATTGGAGTGACTCTGCTAATCTGTGGCAGGAATGTCTCAAGCTCCTTCCTGCTGCTGCTCACAGTAAAGCTCCTCTCTCTCTCTCTCTCTCTCTCTCTCTCTCTCTCTCTCTCTCTCTCTCTCTCTCTCTGGAGTGTTTGGGTTTCAGTGATTTGGGTCCTGAGACAAAGATTCATGAGATAGATTGTAGTTTTTAAAATACAAAAAAGCTCTGAAAAGCTGAATTTCAAAGGTTTGTATTCTCTCTTATTTCTCTTGTTCTCTTGTGTCCTCCTTCCTCTTCCTCCTCCTCCTCCTCCTCTCAGTGTCCACATGCATAACCACCAGTAAGAAGGCCGCCCCCCCGCCCGTGCCGCCCCGCACCACCTCCAAGCCCTACATCTCTGTGACGGTGCAGAGCAGCACCGAGTCGGCCCAGGATAACTACCTGGACCAGCAGGACCGCCGCTCCGACGCCAACAGCCAGTCTAGCCACGCCCACAGCAACTCCTCCGACAGCCTGGACAGCACCCGAGCCAACAGCCTGGCCCGGGGCGTCTCCAGGCCCGCCCACATCCTCGCCGCGCCCGCCGCCATCACCAGAGAGCCGGTCAGCTCCGTCTGCAACGCTTCCACCGACACCTTCAGCAGCCAGCGTGAACATCTGAGAGCAGAGGCCAAGAGGAGTCTGGCAGCTGAGGACCCCCAGGTGGCTCCAGTACCCAGGAGGAAGCTCTCCTCCATCGGCATCCAGGTGGGCTCACTGTGCCACTCAGCATCACACATAATACATCCTGGAGCGTGCACCTTTACTGGTGAAGTTCTGCTGGATTCTATCAGCCCGGTCCAGAGTAGAGCAGACCTGCGGCTCTGTTTGCTCTGCCTCTCCTTTCACGCCCATGTGAGGGTACTCTCTCTGGGTAAGGACAGTAACTTCCCACCCTCCGGACCCTTCCTTTAGCTACAGAGCCACTTACTGGTCCTCCTGCCCTCTGGAACTGAATCCAGGAAAAAGAGGCTTTTTCACGTTAATCCCTGTGGTCTGAGTGTGTGTGTGTGTGTGTGTGTGGGTATGAGTGTGAGTGTGTGTGCTCTCAAGCTAAACGTCTCATCAGCCCGAGCTGCTTCCTGTCATTAGACTCGTCTGCGGCTGATCCAACAACACATTCCCCTCATTCCCCCTCAACCAGAGTGTGTGTGTGCGTGCGTGCGTGCGTGCGTGCGTGCACGTGCATGTTGTGTGTGTGTGTGTGTGTGTGTCCCACAGTTCCTCCTCCATTTCAACAGATCTGTTGTTTCTTGTTTCTTCTCAGGTTGACTGCATTCAGGAAGTTCAGCGTGAGGAGACTCCGCCTCCTTTCGCCAGATTCCAGTCCATCGGCGTTCAGGTGGAGGACGGGTGGCAGTAAGTCCACTTCCTGTCCTGTGAGGAACACACACTGTACATTTCTGTATTCTAGTCATGGACTCATATCAGCTTCCTGTCGTGGGTGTTTTACGAGTTAAGCGTGTGTGGAGACTCTGAGTAACAGACGGGAGCGTCCAGACTCCCGCTGCCGTTTGCGTTTCACTCTCATGATGTTCTGCATGAAGTTCAGGGATGCAACCTTCCTCCTCTCACTCTCTCACTGTTGCATGCTGCGTCTGGAGTGTTGTAAGTAGCAGCGTCGCCCCGCCCGCCTGTCTGTTTACATCCTGTTTGGTGACGACCCCTCCATCGTGACCGTTCACCTCACCAGTCCCCTAACCTGACCTTCCTCACATCCTCCCTACAGGCTGTGACTATCCTCCTCATCCTCACAGCCTCTTGTTGATAATGTAAAACAGGGGAACAGCTTCAGTCAGTTTGACCTCATAGATGAAGGTCAAGCAACCTGTTCAACGCCCTCAGAACATTTTGTTTCGGTTCCACTGAGCTCAGGTTCACCTTCATCTTCCTCCATATGAGTGTGTGAGTGTGTGAGTGGCTGCACTGAACAGGTTGCAGACTTCAGTTGTACACAAATGAAGTCGGACCTGCGATCAATAGCCTCTCAGTTTATTTATGTCTGGATCGATCAGCTGGAGGAGCTCAGAGTCCAGAACTGAGTCTGAGCTTCCAGTCATGAGAGAATCCTCCTCCTGGTTGTTGATGATGTCATCCTGATGCAGCAGTGAGAAGCACTGACTGTGACTTTCTGACGTGTTTGTTGCAGGAACAGTCGCTCCAGTAGCATGGCCTCAAAGCAGGAGACGGACTCAGACACACAGGACATCTCCATCATCTCCCTCATCAACCACGCCAAACCCACTGAGAAGAAAGTCATGGTGAACAGCTCCAGCCAATCCGTGAGCTCCCCACCCAGACGGGACTCCCTAGGCAACGCGGGCAAAGCCTCGTCACCGCCGCCGCCCAGGCAGATCCTCAACCGCTCCACCACACGCAGCAGCTCCTCCTCCTTCTCTGAGAGCCTGGACCCGGCGCTGGACCCCTCGTCGCTGCCGCCGCCGGACCCCTGGCTGGAGAGCGGGAACGGGAGCAGCAGCGCCCCACAAAGCAGAGGGGGCGGGACGCTGTGCCGGAGAGACGGACACTGGTTCCTGAAGCTGCTGCAGGCGGAGACGGGTCGCATGGAGGGATGGTGCCAGCAGATGGAGCAGGAGACCAAAGACAACCAGCTGACTGAGGAGGGTGAGTCCAGGACCAGACTTCCTCCTTTACCTGGAGGAGCCTGGGAGTCACATTAGAGCAGAGTAGATGAAGCTCATATCCAGAGGTGTGTGTGTGTGGTTATCATGTTCCTCCTCCTCCTCCTCCTCCTCCTCCTCCTCCTCCGGCCTCCTGATCGATCAGACAAACACAATAAGGAAGGGATGAAGAGATTCACACTGTAATCCCCCCGTTAACACTAATCCACTCTGCACTCCATTAAACCTCCAGATTAGATTAGAGCTCCGGCCTGAGACACACACACACACACACACACACACACACACACACAAGGCCTCGGAAGCTTGGTTCGTATCGGAAAGGCCGGATGTGTGTGTGTGTGTGTGTGTGTGTGTGTGTGTGTGTGTGTGTGTGTGTGTGTGTGTGTGTGTGTGTGCTCTGATGACACGGAACAGATTCAGCTGAAGCTTCTGTGTCTCAGTCGGAGGCCCAGATCTTTGGCTCTGACATCATTCCCCTCCACAGAGGCTCAGAATAGAAGTAAAGGTTTGTGTTTCTCAGCTGGGAGTCATAACAGGAAGTGTGTGAGCCGCATTGATTGGTTTTGTTTCCTTTGCAGTGCTGGGGAAGGTGCGCAGTGCGGTGGGAAGCGCCCAGCTGCTCATGTCCCAGAAGTTCCAGCAGTTTCGGGGTCTGTGTGACCAAAACGTGGTGGGTATGACCTCTGTGTGACCTCTGTGTGACCTCCACAGCACAGGAAACACTGTCACATGACCTCACTGACCCCCGACTGGAAACCGGTAGATGTTTAATGCCTAAACGTTTCTTCTGGCCGTGTTCTGATCCGTATCCATCACCTCACACTGGAATTCATGCAGCTCAGATGTGAGTCAGTTCAGTCAAATCTGTCTTTCACACTCGCACTCAGCAAGCAACGGAGCCTGTAGACTCCTCCCACTTCTGAGAGATGACACCTGTCTGAGCGTCTGAGCGTTTCTGTGCACACTGAGTGTAACAGTAGCTGCTAATCTGAAAGGGAGTGAGACAGAGAGTTAACCCTCAGCTGAGCGGCGGCACAGATGTCACAGCAGAGTGAAGCGTTCCCTTTGTTCTCTCTTTGTCCTCTCCACTCCTTACAGCTTTACCTGCACACAAAGCTTCTGCTCAGCCGGACCTCCAGCCTTTATGTCACAACCAACAGTCGCTTATTAAACCTGTTGCTCCTCCTGTCAATCGCTCTGCGGAAAGAGCAGAGCAGTCTAATCTTCACCTGTAAACTTCCTCCTGTGTGAGAAGGATCCAGACTCCATTTCTTTGTTCTTCCCTGGTTCTGAGGTTCTGCTGGTCTGTGGTCCTGACAGGTGAAGCAGCAGGACAGAATGAGGGTGCAGTGTGTGTTTGTTCCTGAGTTCAGATCAATGATATCTGCAGCTGCTTCAACACACAGAGCAGAGAGGAACAACAGCCGCTCTGCCCGGAGCTAAACAGAGCGTGTGTGTGTGTGTGCGTGTGTGTGTGTGCAGCAGGATTAAGCTCTCATCTCTCCGACATCGTCCCACAGGCAGACAGAAGTGTGTGCAGACAAATCAGAGCTCAATCTGCCGATAACGATCTGCAGTGTGGATGAATGAACTCCTGTCCCTGAACTTCCTCCTGTGGATTCATCTGGTTCTATAGATGGAGACAGATGGGAGACTTGGAGACTTGGCCTCATACTGTTTATTATGTTATGTTATGCAGAAAGCTTCCTGTGATGGAGTTCAGCTCCAGCAGAGACGTGCGCGGTGCCACAGCTCCCTCTAGTGTTGAATGTGGAGAGTGACCGTAATCATTCCTGGTTTCCCATCGTTGGGAAGCTGAAGGGAAATCCCTCAAGCCAGCAAACATCCAGAGCTCCAGAGCCGAGCTGCTGCTGCCTGAAGAGAACTCTCCTCCTGAGTTTAGGTCTCTTACCCGCTGAAGTTCTGCGAAATCCAATTTGTGGAAGGAAGGCATGGAAATCTGGAGTGAGGTTTAATTTATTGCGTTTCAATTTATAGACGTTTTTGTTTCTCGCCACACTACACAGCTAAAATAAGCTGGAGGCAAACAGAGCAGCAGCCACAGAGCCTCAGAGCCCCGGGAGCCACAGAGCCACATGAGCCATCTTTAGCCTCTTCCCCCTGCTGTGGTCTCTGCATCTGAGGCAGCACAGCAATCTGCAACCCTCCACACGGCCTCAGCTGCTGGAGGGGAATTAACAGAACGGAGCGTTAAGATGTGGAATTACACCAAGAACCCAGGGAAAAGTGGTCGCCCACGGCAACAAACCCACAGAGGCTCCACCCATCGGCCCCGTTTCTCACAATGTAGACGCACGTTTAGGGAAACTGGTATTTACAGCAAAGCTTACGGGGACGATTTCACAAAATGTTCTCTGTGTTTCTCCTCCTCAGTGTTCTCTCTTCTTCTTCTTCACGTTCTGTGGTGACATCGTTTCATCACCTCATACATTAACTGTCCCCCTCGTGTCCCCACATGTCCCCACGTCTCATCCCTCCCTCCTCACTCATTCATGTCCACCTCTTCTCTTTGTCAGAATGTGAACGCCAACCCGCGGCCCTCGGCCCAGGACCTGGCTGGTTTCTGGGACCTGCTGCAGCTCTCCATCGAGGACATCAGCCTCAAGTTCGACGAGCTCTACCATCTCAAGTCCAATGACTGGCAGCCCGTGCCGTCTGCGGCTGCCCAGTCGCCCCCTGACCGGAAGGTACTTCCAACCCCTGCTGCCCAGTGCCCTGGCTGGGGTAGGAAAGCCGCCGAAACCGGCCTCTCTCCTCCCACCACCACCACCACAACCATTCTCCCACTCAGTCTATCTTCCCCATGCCCGTGTGGGGAGAGCACTAACAGGGACCTCCCAGTCCAGCAGACAGGGCCCACAGATCCCTTTAGACATGCATGGAGACGTCCATCTCAAAGGGGGCTGCCAGCTTTGAGCATGCATGTGTCCCTGAGTGACGGCTCTGCAGTGGAGCATGGCTGCAGTGTGACAGTCCAGCTGTGGCTCCGCCTACAGTGTGTTTAAATGTCTGTGCTCGTCTTTGTGTCTGTGTGTGTCTGTGCAGTAGTGTGTGTGTGTGTGTGTGTCTGTGTAGTACTGTGTGTGTGTGTGCGTGTGTGTGTGTGTGTGTGTGTGTGTCTTTTAGCCACATAAGCCCAAACAGGCCCACTACCATTTTTTTAATAAAACTTTTTTGGCATTGATGATCATTATAGGGGGGGGGGGGTACTGTCCTTACCCAGATAAAGTATCTCCCTCCAAAACACCTAAAGGAAACTTTTTGTGCTGACAAAAAGTTTAACATTTCAATACAGATTTGTTTCAGTCTCACTTTATTCATGAATTTATTTATTTATTACTTTGGGTCTCCTAAAAACTACAATGTAGGTATTACATGTGATGCTGAGTGCCAGAGTCAGCTCAGCAGGAACACAGTGAGTTGATGTTGCTGTTGGGCCTAAGTGGTTGAGTGCTGAGCTGCTGTAACACCGTGTGGCTTTGACAATGCAAACGTAGTGCCTGCATGTGTGTCCTTCCTCCTCCTCGTCTTCACTTTGATCCTCACCTCACATGTTGCCATCGATTGTCCCTGAAATCTGCATTTGTCCACACTAATGATTGTTTTGTCTGAGAGCGCTCTGCTTGTCTGGAGCTCTATTTGAGTCTCTGCTGTCAGCGTCCCTCTACATGTGATCCAGAGCTCTAATGTAGAGGAGCTGCGTTGTCCAAATGTCTCTGTCAAAGTCCAACGTCTGCTAAATCTGTTTAAAGACCTAGAACCTGTTTAAGAGGATCCTAATAAGACAACTTCTCACTGTCTTATCTCTCCTTTCTCTCTTTCCTCTCTGCTCCTTTTTCTCTTTGTCTTCTTGTTCTCTTTGTCATCTGTCATCACTCCCGCCGCTGTAGGACGAGGAGAAGGCGGGACCTCCGGCGTTAAAGAAGCCCGGTAAAGGCCGGCCGACGCTGGGGCGCGAAAAGAGCGCCGACTCTTCGTCCACCTCTTCTTCGGCATCGGCGGAAAAGCAGAGGCAGGAGGCCCGCAAGCGCCTGCTGGCTGCCAAGAAGGCCGCCTCGTTTCGCCAGAACTCGGCCACGGAGAGCGCGGACAGCATTGAGATCTACGTCCCCGAAGCCCAGACTCGCCTCTGAGAGGGGAGAAGAACCTGGGGTGGAGGAGGAGGACAGATAAGTGTCGCTGGAAAAAAGAGCTGGAGAACTTTTGTAGTGCAAACGAGCTGAGCTGCTCAGAGTGCAGAGACAGAGGGGGGTGGGGGGGGCAGGGACATTCAGGGCTCAGTGTGGGGGGGCAGGGTGAGGGTGTGTGGGGGGAGAGGGGGGGGGGGTCATCTCTGCTCCTGGTGCCACCAAACACAGGGAGCTTCTCTGGGCTTGACTCTGAAGCAGGAAACTTCTTATCCGAGGCTGCCGGGGCGACGAACCTCAGACGAGGAACTTTGGTCTCCTCTTGTTTCTTCTCTTGATCTCATAAAGTCGTTCATCATGAAAATATTATTGCGTTAAAACCGAATTTATCCTAAATACTCTCTCAGACTGTTTTAGACGTCGCTCTATATGGGTGATAAGCTGCTCTAGGCAGACAGAAGGTCACGGCACTCCGGCTGCTCCGTCCTCCTCTCGTCCTCCTCTCGTCCTCCTCTTGTCCTCCTCTCGTCCTCCTCTCGTCCCAGAGCCTCGGCCTTCCTGTAGCTTTGCACAGCACCGCCCTGTGGACGTGACACGCACTGCACACACACACACACACACATGCACGCCATGACTCACAAGGATCTACGTCTTCCCTGTATTTATTTGCTCACTTTAAGTCATCGTTTTTTATATAAATCTCCATTTTTGCAGAGCTCACGGTGAATATTGATGAGTGATGTCATCTGAAGGGCGAATATATAAAACAAGTGTCCAAACTGTCAAAGTAGGGTGAAGGTTCATTCAAGCACATCCCGAAATGATAAATGAAAATCTCAAATCTCCAGACTTTCAGTTATTATAAACACAGGAGCCACAAAGTGAAGCTCTGTTCAGGCTCCTTGGCTTCTCTGCCCTCTGATAACGTTGGGTCTTGTGTTTGCACTCATACTGCACATATGTGACACTGCACTTCCTTCTTAGAAACTCAAAAGTAAATTCTTTCAGCAGCTTCATCTCATTCTTTTCTCATGAATCTGTACTCACACTGCAGTCACTCCATCATGCTGAGGCTGAGCAGTCAGGAGCAGTCTGTCTGTGTAGCTGTGTGGGCCGTGGGGACAGTCAGGTCTCAGATAGCCCAAACATTATTATTCTAATCAAACATCTAAGTCCCCCTGTATTTTATTGGAAGTAACATATTTAATTAAAGCATTAAATCATTTAGCCGTTGTGTCTTCATCCTTTCATAAACGCTGTTTGCTTCTTAATGTAAACTGCAGAAGCCAAAGATGGATCCACTCATCGTTCACTCATCTCATCCACTGAAACAGCAAACACAGAGACAGCAGCATGAAAACAAACGATCACCTTTCATTCACTAAACTAGAGGGGCCCTCTTAAGGGTTCATACCACTGCCAAGGCCCAACAGTCCTCAATGATGACATTTAACAGTTGATGAGTTCTGTTGATTGGTTTTCTGAATACATACGTTAGTATTGATGACAATGTGACTGAATGGTTTGTGGTCCTGTGCCTGTTTGGTGCATCACATTACATATGTTCAGGATGAGACCCCAGGCTGTAAACATGGATCCTGGTCCAGGTCTGCACCGGATCACTGTCTGGTCTGCAGGCCTGAATTAGTCTGAGTCAAGATCCCTTCATTTGTTATTGAAAGATTTGTCAAAATGTCCCAAAAAGCCTCCAAGTGCATGAAAATCAGTTCTTCACGTCTTCTTCTTCTTTGAGCCATCCTGCTATCAAACCTCCCCTCCCCTGCTGTAATGACATCATCACTTTGGGCCTGGTTGGCACAGCAGCCTGCATGCTTCCATGTGCCGTCGACCACAGAGAGTCATAGTGAGAGGAGACGAGACAGCAGCATCATCTGTCTGTCTCACTCACTTCTCACTGAGCCTGAGCCAGCAGGAGCGCCCCCTAGTGTCTCTGTCACACATGTTGGGCCTTTGATTTGAAGCTGAACTCTTGCTGCTGTACTTTTCAGTTTAAATCCCCAGATCATCCAGCCCAGCTGAGTGTGTGTGTGTGTGTGTGCCGTGTAACCTGAGAGCCCTGTTTTCTCTTCAGCTTTAGAACATTAAAACACACACAGATACACAGGAGATAAGCAGGAGGGAACTCATTTGAGAGAAAATGTGTTTACGTTATCTCGTAGAATTTATTGCTACATTCCAAACGACAGAAAGGTTGTTGGTTTCTGTTCTTCCTCCCAATCTTACACCAAATATGACACACCTGGCTCTACATCCCCCCTGACGTGTTCTTTACCAGCTCACATTTGGTTTCTTCCAAATGGTCAGCAAGCAAACAAAACCTAACTTCCCCTCACTATTTATTTATGGTAAACTATTGAAATGCTGCTCTAATCTTGGGCCGCTGTAACGTGTCTCTCTCTCTCTCTCTCTCTCTCTCTCTCTCTCTCTCTCTCTCTCACACTCACTCTCTCTCCTGCTGTGATCCAGAAAAATCCAGCCTGGCCTGGGGGGGGCTTTGAATTGGAATAGCCCAATGACCGCCACTCTCCCCCCTATCTTGGCAAGAGCTTTCTCTGATGGCCGCCCTTTGTTTGCTGTTGTGTTTGCCTGCTGGGGATGACTCTCGGGCAGGAACACGCCTCGGGGGGTGTCAATGGCCCCGTTCCCTCGCTGCTGTCAAAGCTCTTTCCATTTGACTGCGGCGGACGGCGTCGTTAGCACCTGAAGGCCCTTTGTGTTGCTCGCCTACTGTCGTTGGCTTGATTTGATTTAATTTCATACGAAGATTAGCGTCTGACAAGTTGTGCTCCTATGGGCAGATATGCAGATTAGGTCAGAGTCAGGCGCCTGCTTTGCACACTTTACCAACTGTTCTCATGATCTCTATGTGGTAGAAACTTACAATTTAAATATAAAGAAGTAGAATCGGCCTCTTCTAGTCGCTCTTCCTTCTTTTTTCTGCCTTTGACACAAACAGTTCTGTCCCACACTAACTTCACCTTTTCTTCCACTGCTGATAGATTTCCAGGCACAAACATTCCCAGGTCTGAGCCTGACTGGGGACATAAATCAGTCGTAATGTGGCATCTCAGACGCATGGGGGGGAGGAAGGAGGGTCTGTATGATCTCATATCTCTAAATGAAAGTCGATACGTCTCCTGCCTGCTAAAACTTGAACGTGTCAAACACCAAGAGGGCTCCATGTCACTTTAAGAGAGAGAAAGGGACGCGACTCCAACCATCTAAACTCACTCCACTCCAATCCAACACACAGGGCCAAAGCACAGCTATCAGTGGGACACACCTAGCTTCATTTCCTCTGTGTTCTAAAACAGTCACACTGTGGGGATTTTGTTAGTGTTAACCGTCAATAACGCTCTCACACAGGTTTGATGGGGTTTTGGAATATAAAAAGCCAGAGCTGCATTGTTGCTCAGAGTCTGGGGTTGTTTCAGCATCCTGCCACGCTTTACTTGTCTAAGCAACGTTGATCAAATATGTGATAACGCCCATAATGCCAAGCTAATGGAACACATAACTTCCACCCTGGTGCCAATATCCTGTAAATGCGTAGTCTGATGTGGCTTTGACTCCTCTGTGACTCATAATCTCTCCATCTCACCTGTGGCTTCCTTTTTAAATCTTATTTCATCAGTACAAGATTAGATGACACATCCTTCCACCATCGTATAAACTTTACACTTAAGTCACAAGACGTTGTAGCCATACTTTCTGTGTGTCGGGCTGGTAAACAAAGTCACTTTAGTTCTCTAGATACTAACGGGTCCAGTTGCATAAGATTACCTTCCCTTGAACACTAGGACCTTGATGAGCCATCACAGCCATAGATACTACAAGAGAAACACATTAATCCCACACAAAAGGTTTCACCTCAGCTGAGAGAACAATGCCTCCACTCCTTTACAGTCGTCCAAAGGCCTGCCTGCAACAAGACGAGCTCCCTTAGTTAGCATCTCTGCTTTGTTCCGTGGTATTGGGCTCAGCTGGGAGACGGGTGAGGGGCAAAGGGGGACTTTAACGCTCTGACCACAAGAGATACCATGTAGCAAAAAAAAGTGTCTGTAAAAATAACTAGAAGAACTATTTTATGAACCAAGCACATATTTTAACGACTAGGATTTGTTCCATATGATATTCTACCTATAGGCTATGTGTGTGTAAGGGTTTGTTGGGGTTTAGTATGAAAGGACTACAGGAGACAAAGCCGCGGGCGAGCGACGGCGTTGCTCCTGAAACGAGATTTACTATTTCCTTATATACCGGTAACTTTAAAAAGTATATGTGCAATACTGTTTAAATGGGTTCTTTGATATTAAGATGAAACTAATAATCATGCATTCCTTCCCCCCCTCCCCTGTGCTTCTTAATGTCCTCTTCTGTAAATACAAACAGGAACTGCTCATCTTTTACAATGCTGTAGAGCTATTTATACGATTTGAAGGTTGTTCAGATGTATAATGCAGAGGTGTAACGTTCAATAAAATGCAGACAATACTTTCTCAAACAGTGCCTTGTGCTTCTATTGCTCACTGTGCATGATTCATGTTCATCAAAAACAAACTGATATTATACTGCATTTACTAACAGATTCAAATGATAAATGCAAGAGTGGCGTCCATACATTGATGCTCCTGTTAGATGACAAACTGACCCGTGGTTGTCTTTGGTCTAAAGTCAATCCTAATGTTTAAGCAGCAGTAAAAACAAATCTGAAGTGCACCTTTTCATCTGATAATATGTTGACTTTGCTGAGGCAAATGTGTCCAAAGTTGACACATTTGCATGCTAACTGCTTATTGAATTGTATTTCAGGTTCAGCAGAGGAGCTCAGATAAATAGTGACATAATGAAATTTTAAATGTAATGTAAACAAAAAAAGAACAAACACACACTATCTGCTGAAAGTGTAGGAATCACACACACACACATTCTTTTTTTTAAAGTTGCATGCTTCAGTTGTTTTTCTCTATAATAAAGTGGTGTAAAATCTAAAGAACACACATCATCCTGATCTAATTACTGCTGAGTGACTGCATACACAATAGATCCAAACTGTGGTTCAGCAGGATCAGAATGTTCTCAGCTCAAATCTAAAGGTAGACATATCTTTAGTGCTCAGATGGTTGAACATCCTGGCAGGTTTTTATTGTGACTTCACCATTAAAGTCTCACTCTTTCTGTTGTTTCTGCTGCAGCTCGTTTGTCAGCGTTACAACACCAACAAAGTCTGCAACACATGTCTGCTTGTTGATTATCTCGATATAAGTGATAGTAACTGAGCGTGTGTGTGTGAATCCCGCGGTCAGGAGGTGTGTTCGTGTTGTTTACTGGCCACATTCAGCCGTCAAACGATGAATTCTACGTTTGTGATTTATGTAACGTTTACATCGTTTGGCGCTCGACGTTACGTAAAGCCTTTCGGCACGGCGTGGCTCCTTCCATCACACACACGAGCGTCAAAGGACGGCGGTGCTGCTTGAATGGATTACTAAATCGACATAAGTGATCTTATTGTTCTGATGTGATTTGGTGTTTCATCGCCATGTCGGCCGAAACAACATTGTTTCAATCACTGCGCTGTTTTTGAATGAAAACCTCCAGCCCCCGTCAGTCACCATGACACGGAGCCGTCTGCTGCCGAGGGGAAGGGCGCTGATTGGACGAAGACTGGCGAGCGGGCGGGATGAAGAGCCGCGATTGGCCGAGGGCGGACAAAGGGGGCGGGGCAGTTTCGGCTGCGCCTGTCAAGATTGGCAAAGAGCTCGAGCCGCTGCGTGCAGGTAAAGGGACGCCGCGACACAAACAGCCGACACTTGGAGGATAAAAAGCCCCGAGCACAGCCATGGAAAGCAGTCTTTCGCTCCGACTCTCTCAGCCCGCGTAGCCCCGAGCACAGCAGCCTAAACCCGGCAGGACAACACCAAACTCAAGCCCCTCAAGCGTCTTCGGAAGAAAGTGCCGTTGTGTCAGCCAGCACAGCGCGCGGCTCCCGGGCACGCTTTGTACAACAACTACGACCCAGAGGAGGAGGACGGACAGCCGCGCGCTCTACAGCCGAGCCGTCAACAAACAATGAAGGCGTTCAAACGAGGTAAGCCGCGCTTCTCTTCTCTCTTCCCCCGGGTTTCCCCCACCGGCGCCATGTGCCCTAACACCGCCCGCGTGTGTGTGTGTGTTCGGTGTCCGCCTGGGAGCCCCGCCGCCGCAGCTCCGGTGTTGGTTTTGTCAGGAATGTTGGGGGCTTTTTGTCGCGAGCAAATGTAGCGTGTAGCGGCCGCGTTGGAGTGCGGAGGGACGGGCTAGCAAAGCGCTGAGCTCCGGAGAGGCAGCAGGCATGGTGTCCATCTGGCGGAGCGACATGCGGAGGAGGGAGGGCGGGTGTGCGCTCATGCCTGCCTCCTTTGTGCTCTCCAGATGGCTCAGTTACAAAAGGGGGCAAACCCGGACGGTTTGTACGGTCAAACGCGGCGTTGTGCTTTATTTGGTTATCTTTAATTGTTGACACGGCTCGAGTTTGATGATGTTATGGGCGATTGAACGAAACGTGTCGAGTTGAAAAGTTTGAGTTTACGTTTGTAGAGTGAGCGGAACACCCAGCGATCAGACTGTTGCCCCTCAAGCGGAGTCGGTGTGCTGTGAAGTTTAGCAGCGTGTTAAAAATCGAGTGTTCTCACAGCCATTTGGTTCAACCGTAAGTGTGTGTGCGTGCGTACGTGCAGATGTAGACGCTGTGTTCTTCACACAAAGGTAGCGACACTTGGGTGCAGAGATGCAGCTGTTAAAGTCCCGCCAAGGATAAAGTGTTGTGACAGAATGACCTGACGTGTGGTTGAATAGTTTGCCACATTTAGAGTGGTTTCAAACCTAAAATGCGTCACTGTTAACTTTGTGGCTCCACTCTGTCACTCTCTGTTTACATTGTTTGTTTTGGTCGCGCGCTCCACTCATTAGAAGAGTAAAGCGTTTAAAGGACTTCATTTAATTACATCACGGTAGTTTCCTCTTTGAGTTTCCAATGCCACAGTCATTTATGTCAACACTAGAACATCACACGTGGCTTCTAGCTGACTTTGATACAGAGTTAACCCAGGCACCCAAACAACAATGACACCTGATTTTGTGTGCATGGTAATGTGTGTATTGAACATGCATGTTCCAGTTGTGTCTCGGGCCAGGTCTCATTGTTGTGTGTGGTTTGTCAGTTGCAGTGGCGGCCCTCTGAGCTGCAGTGGCATGAGGTGAAGCAGCTCCTCTGCATGGTCAATAGATTCCTGGGCCACTGGCTACTGTGATGTTGATATGCACACAATCTCCTTTGTGAAGACAGGCGCTGCCCCGGGGGTCAGGTTTCACTCCGGCCCAGAGAAAAGACATTTACTGCATTCTGTGGCCCACCCCTGGGATCAGGCATGCTCCATTTTGAGGAGAGATTCCCCTCCAGTGGCACACAGGCATACATTACAAAAAACCACAACAAAGTTCCAGCCACCAGGGCCGTTGTTTAGAGTTCCTGCAGCCCACATGGCCTCAGTGCAGCACAGCTCAGAGCTGACAGACACACAGAAGCTGCACTGTGCACCTGTCTGCTCCAACATGCTGCCTTTGTTTTGGTGTTACTTGATTTGTTGTTGTTTTGATTTGGTAAACTTGAAATGTAAAATGTTGTGTAGATGTAGTTGTGTGTATAGGCCCACCCTTCCACAAAACCTCACACCATTATCACACCTCAGCATTTGTCCTTGTAGCATTTAAGCTCACCCAGTATCTGAACCCTGTCACTGACTTCCTCTCTCTGCTCTCCATCCCTCAGCCCTCGATGAAGAGTGTCAGCAGGACCAGTCCTCGGACAGCGGCGAGAGCTCCCCGCTGGACCTGTCGGGCAGAGCGATGCTCTACGCCAAACGCCGTCGCCGCGGAAACCTGCCCAAGGAGGCGGTGCAGATCCTGCGAAGCTGGCTGTATGAGCATCGCTTCAACGCCTACCCGTCAGAGCAGGAGAAGCTCAGCCTGTCGGGACAGACCAGCCTCTCTGTGCTCCAGGTGAGAAGTGTGACGATCAGGGACCTGAACAGGACTCTCTTGTGTTCCTGTCACATTCTTAGATATCAGCATTCCTGTCTTTGCCCGTAAGATCAGACCCAAGCCTTAGGCTCCATCCCATCTGATGTTTCCCCTGTAATGTTTAGGATCAATCACGTGTTGCTTGTATCAACAGTTGTCACAAGCTTTCCTGTCTGCTTGATGAAGCAACACGGCGTCCAGCTGACAGCTCAGATCACTTTTCCCCAGCCTTCCCTTTTCATTTCATTCAGCAGTAGACGTTTCCTCTTTTCCGTCCCTCGCATGCAGACGGCTCTGCATGAAACAGAGAGTTGGCGAGCTGCAGTACAGTTTGTTATGTAGTCAGAAGGCTGGAATGCCTTTGGCTGCCTTCTTCTGTGGCTCAGCATATTTGGAATCAGACCTTCATTATTGCCAGCTGTCTGGAGGCTCTGGGCGCTGCTCTCCCTGTGTGGGAGGCAGCACCACTAGAGGGAGCGAGTCCCATTGTGCAGAGGGAGAGGAGGGTGTGAAGGAGCCACTTGTAGATCAGGAGCAGTGTTAGGATGTAGACTTTAGTTTGTACCAGCTGACTTAATGTTGTCATTGTTTTCATTTTCAGATCTGTAACTGGTTCATCAATGCACGGCGCCGCCTCCTGCCTGATCTGCTCCGCAAGGATGGGAAGGACCCCACCAAGTTCACCATCTCCCGTAAGGCCGGGGGGAAAATGGAGGGTCCTCCGTCCGCCACAGAGGGGTCCTCCTCCCCAGACAGACGCCCGGCCGCTGTGCCCGCTCTGCCACGCCCCTCCGTGATCCGCCCGGCCCCGGTGTTGGACTTTAGCCTCATCGGGACCACGACGATCCTGACCAGAACCATCTACCCCTGCAGGGAGAGCTGCATCCAGGCCCTGCTGAGGCTGGACACTGAGAGTCTGCTGAGGGAGGTGGAGGAGGAGGAGAGGGCTCGCATCGCCTCCGGTAGCAGCCTGTCCTCATCAGGCCCTCCCACCAACGGCCTCAACACGCCGCCCCCGACCCCTCCGGACCTGTACCCCTCTCAGGACTTCAGCGACCTGAGACTCCTGGTGGACACGGCTCTGCAGAGGGCCGCGGAGGAGGAGCAGATGAGACTGCAGGAGATCCAAGGCAAACAGGTGAAGGTAGGGGCACAGAGCGGCGACACAAGGCCCACGCCGCTTCCAGAGGACAGCCAGCAGGTCATGGACCCCTCCAGAGTGCAGAGTCTGATGGAGAAGGCCATGGCAGCTCCAGTTCCAGATGAAGCTTCTCTTTCCTCAGAAGCCTCAGCTGCTCCTGTTCCACCTGCAGCCCCCTGGGTTCCGTTTGAGAAGGACCCCGCCACAGCATCCAGCCCGGGCCTGACCCAGCTCATCCCCGCTCACCCGTCAGCCGTGGTGCCAGCCTTCCAGCGCTCCGTGACTCGTTCTCAGAAACTAGCTGCCGCGGTGCCAGCCTTGGTCCCGGCTCTGGTGTCGTCTCCGGTCCTGATTCCTCCCCTGGCCCAGCCTTCAGCCTCACCCTCTGCTGTCCCCACCTCCGCCATCTCGCCATTCTCTCCATCCAGAGGGGTCCCGCTCTACCTACCATTCCACGGCTCCGCCCTCATCCCGGTCACAGCCACCTGCCAGTCGGCCGTCTCTACCACAGCTCTGACCATCATCGCAGGCACAGCCTCAGCTTCAGCACACATCCTGAGTCCTCTCCCCGCGTCTTCCCCGACCTCCTCCTCCTGCATACCGACAACAGCTCCCATCCTGGCCTTGGCCTCCCGCGTCTCTCCCCCTCTCCAGCCTCTGACCTCTTCCTCAAGCAGCGGCGTCCAGAGGAGTACAGCGGTGGTCCCCGGCGTGTGGGGCGTGGTCCACGGCGAGGCCAGGCAACCCGGCCCCCATCCCGTGGTCAAGACATCCATGGCCACCGTCTGGGGCACGACGCACGGCCTGAGGAGCGTGAGCGAGCCTGTGAACTAGGAGCTGCAGCTGAGCCCCTTTTTTTATGTCGCACCCATCAGGGAGCAGTGAGGCCGGACGATGTCGTGTATATAGAAGAATGTATCTTCATCACCTGTCCCCCCGTGACGCCCGCGGGCCCTGCGGCGCCGGCCCAGATGTTCAGACTGAGACAAAGCGGTCAGGTGAGGCGTTTTAGAGACTCGCTGTCCCGCGCAGCTTTTTATCGTGATGATGTTTGAGTCGAGTCGTCGCCTGGAGGAGAACTATGAACTTTGAACTTGGACCTTGAACATTCCACTGTGCAGGAGTTTTGTACAAAGTTTTCGATGCGGCCTGGATGAGTTATTTGTCGCCTCGGCCAAGTGAGGAGGAGGAGGAGGAGGAGGAGGAAGAATGTCCCATAATTATACAAACTACCTGTGGTGACCTCAGCGCAGGAGGACCAGACCCTCTTGAATGTACAAAAGGATTGATGATGAATTTCACTGGCCGAGCTGCCTACGCCCCCCCTCCTCTCCTCCAGACCCTAAAGGAGGACTGGACTGTTTCTCTTTCTATCTTCCACACCAGCATCAGAACTCTATTAGTCGTGCAATTTAGACGATCTCTAACCCAGCCTGTTCTCCGCCTCTGGGAGTTCCTCGCTGCCCCTGTTTCTGTGGCAGCAGAGGACAAACTGCTACTTTTATTTTTTTTTTTGTGCATCCTTTTCTTCTTCTCTTCCTGGATTATTATTACAAAGAGGAGTGGAGGTGGACTGAGCTCTCTCCTGGACAGAGGAGGACGCACGGTGACTATTTTTCTTTTTATTGTTTCTGTTTCTCAATCAGTGTTTCCTTCAGATAGGCAGATGATGTCGCCTAATCGTGATCACACAGGACAGCAGGAATGTAGATGAAACTGCACCTCACACTTCTGTTCAATCACAGGCTGGACTGCCTCCCTGCAGTGAGTGTGTACATGAGTGTGTATCATGGAGGAGGACTGAGGTCTGGAGGTCTCAGTGACGCTGCTCGTCCTGTCTCACCTTCTGTTCAGCTTCTGTTTGTTTGGTGTTATGAACTATGAACCTATAGTATTTTGTTGTCGTCCGGATCGGTTACAAACGAATCAACAGTGGCGGCGAGATGGCAGCTCTCAGATCCATAGACTTAACATTCTACCTGCTGTGACATGTGGCACCTTTTATCTTATGTGTTTCTTTGTGGTACAAACGTGCCATCGCAGCCTGAGCGGCCAGCTCAGCTGCTGTGGGACTGAAACCTGCAGACAGAAATCTGCTTTTAAAGGTTCAGTCTAATTTTGATGGAGAGATTTGTTTTGATTCTCTTGTCCTTTCGTTTCAAACCCGATGTCTTATCTGTGTAAAGAAAAACCTACGCATGCAAATCAAATGTAGCAGACGTCTGTTGTAGCCGACACCAGTTGCTGTTCTCCAGAGGCGCAAACGCACAAATCCCCCGGTGTTCTTATCTTCTTGTCATTCACAAAGTTGTAGTTTCCATGAAACTGTCTAAATCTCAGCTAACAGCGGCGCCGTGTGGCCAGGCATGCTTCCTGTGTGAACCACGCTGTAGCAGAGCGCCGTGGGGACCGCCACACAGCCGCCGCTTCAGAGGAGCAGGAAGTCTGTCACGCAGCAGAATCCTGCCCTGCACTGATTCCTGCTCCTCTCTCTCACGCTCTCACTCCTCTGTTTGTGCCCTCTGCCGTTCCCTGTGTATCGTGCTGCTCTGTGGCGCTCCAGGCCGTCATGTCACAGGTACTCACTCACTCTAGACAGATTATACCTCAAACTTCCACAGGTCCCGTCAGGCTTGGGTCGCATGTAGAATACTAAGTATTAAATGTTTTTATGTTGCCACGGTGACCTCGGCAGCAGGTTTTATGTGTGGGGTTTTAGGAGGCAGCAGTGCTCCAATGTGATGATGATGATGATGATGATGTATATATCCTCAAGGTCAGATGTTTTTTTTGTTTTTTTTTTCTTATTCTTATTATTATTTTCATTTTGTTTGTATTGGCATGAAACTCGTCTTAAGCTGTGTAGTTTCTTTCCAACTCATTTCAGTGTTGAAGCTGGTGACATCATGCGACTGGCTGCTGTGCCTTAAACCAGGACAGAGCGGCCGACGACCTCGGCCCTCTGCTATGAAACCTTTCAATAGTCTGTGCAATATACGCCTTAAACTTTAATGTGTTTTGTATTAAACATTTCAAAGAAATAAAAGTTTTTCTAAATACAGAAAATTTCTCTGTCCCTTTTTTCATTTTCTTGGTTTTTGATGTTTGTGTTAATAAGTGCAGCTGCAGCCTGAATTCAACAGAGCTTTATCAGAGGGAAACTTTATTTACTTTATAAAAATGACACCTATCACAGTCTTAACCCTTCACATCATCTCATTCTGTCTCACCACACACACTGAATCAATGCTGAGCATACTTCCAAGTGTAAAGTCAGAGCTGCAGACTTCAGTTTAAATTATCTTCATCTATTTGTTGTAGTTGCAGGGTGACGGGACTGAGGGGAGTTTTTTGAAAAGTTTCCATCTTATCACGTTAAATTTGGATGTGTATTTACTGATAGTTTAAGGTTAGAATCTGTTCATTTTGCAGACTACAGGGTTAAATCAGGACGGTGGTTCAGTGTGGTGGCACAGATGAGATGCAGACAACTTACATTAACTTCACTGCTGAATCCCTCAGCCAACCTGTATGTACGTTTACACACACACACACACACCTGCTGACAGGAGGGTCGGGGGTTAAATTATGTTCTTATCTGTGTCATGAGAAATTAATAATCAAAGTGAAATTAAGTATAATTGGAAATATTGGTTTCCATAGCACAGGGTTGAGAAGAGCGCCAGTGCAGGCAGGATCAGTACATGGCAGGAAGTCGTAGACATCATCTCCATCATGTACCCAGTTTCAGTGCCAGAACAGCTGCAGGTTAAGTAGGCTGAAGCCTTTTATGGTGATACAGGTTAAGCATCCACATGTGAAGGTTGTGTGTGTGTGTGTGAGAGAATACTTCCAAGCTTCCATTCTTCATAAACTCAACACCCTCATTCCCTGTGAACGCCACATCCACACACACACTGTAAAAACACTCATTATAACACTCTGTCCTTCAAGGGCCCTACGAGGAGGGTATATGTGTGTGTGTGTGTGTATGTGGGGACACAAGTCAGTGCCCTCCCTCCCCCCTGTCTACTCGTCGTCTTTCTCCTTGGCGCCGTGCTTGAGGATGCGGGTGAACTCTGCGTAGTTGAAGTTCCCCTTCTTGTCGATCGGCGCTTCGCGGAAAAGCTCGTCCACCTCCTCGTCTGTGAAGCGATCGCCCATGGTGGTCAGCAGCTCTCTCAGGTGATCTTCGTGGATCACACCTGGCACACACACACACACATCATCTCCTGCCTCAGTGAACGAGTTCTGATGTTGTAAAAGCCTCGATGTGTCACTTTCAGCAAAGACAACATGTATACTTTTCATATCGTCTGTAACATTTGCTAATAGGAGTGTTTGTTTGTGTTTGTTTGCGTCTCACCACATCCCTCCTCGTCGAAGCAGGCGAAGGCGTTGCGGATCACGTCCTCCGGGTCGGTGCCGTTCAGCCTCTCTCCAAACATGGTGAGGAACATGGTGAAGTTGATCGGCCCCGGGGCTTCGCTCATCATCCCCTCCAGGTATTCGTCTGAAGGGTTCTTACCTGAGGACACACACACACACACAAGCAATCAACATCCTCACACACTTAGAGCGAGGATGGTCAAGTGTTAAAGAGCTGAGGGTTTACCGAGAGAGGCCAGCATGTCGTGCAGGTCCTCCTTGTCGATGAAGCCGTCTCTGTTCTGGTCGATCATGTTGAAGGCTTCTTTGAACTCTTGGATCTGAGACTGGTCGAACATGGCAAAGACATTGGACGTGGCCCTCTGAGGACGCTTCTTAGTGGTCTTTCCCTTGGCACGCTTGCTCGACATGGTGGCGGTTTGGATGTAGTCCTGGAGAGAGAGAGGGGGAGAGAGAGAGAGAGAGAGAGAGAGAGAGAGAGAGAGAGTCTTTATTAGTATCGTAAAAACAATGTATACGAGTGTAACAGCAAATATAACACCCGCTGTGTAGTGGTGTGTGTGTGTGTGTGTGTGTGTAGCTTGACAGGCATACAGCTGTTCAGGTTGATCTGTCTCGGATGTTCAGGCATCTTTTTCCCTCTCATTCATTCTTTTCTCTGTTGTTTGCCTCCAGCCTCTCTCTGCCTGCTCGTCTCCACAGAGACGCTCACACTGCTGCTGCAGAGATGAGTGTGAAAACCAGGCGCCCAGAAATAGACCTGTCACTCTGAATGGGCTTAACAAGACGCGTGTGTGTGTGCGTGTGTGTGTGTGTGTGTTCTGTGATTGTGTTATACCCAGGGGGCAAAATCAGGGTTCAGAGGGATGGTTGGTTTGTACGTGGGTGGGTGTGTGTGTGTGTGTGTGTGTGTGTGTGTGTGTGTGTGTGTGTGTGTGTGTGTGTGTGTGTGTGTGTGTGTGTGGTTTCATACACTCTCTGTCCTTCATTTGCATGTGAAAATTACATCCGACGTCTAAGTATTACAAATCTTTCATCGTTTCATGGCAGCAACATCAGAGCACATGGGAAGTTGCAAATCCACACACACACACACACACACACACACACCTCAGGCCTCTGTAATGAACCCTGGTTGTGTGAAGCATGAGGCAGATTCGGCACAGATCTCAGTCGTTTCCTCGTTCCGAAATGTGAATCATGTTTGTAATCTGCCTGGTTGATGGGATGATGTCATGATGGAGGAATTCCAATTCAAAACAGTCAACATACGAATTCAACAGTCAGACAAGACAGAATATAAACTAAACCTAACAAAGATTTACCAGCCAATGCAGTTTATCTTTACGTTACTCCTCTCATACATGTCTCCTCTCTATGTAGAGGGGCTCAGCAGTCAGACGCTCTATAATAGCAGCGTGTCATCAGTGTATGTAGTAATTAGATGCAGCGGGCCTTAACTTTAAGTATGACGTGTCTAAAGCTGCAGTAAGAGCATGAGCACAGAGAAATATGAAGAATAGATGAAGCAACTCTTCTTCTTCTGTTCCAAACAAAGCAGGAACTCTGTGGAGGTTTGGCACCAAAACACATTTGAACATTCCAATTACAGCCTGCATGAGCTGTACTGAACACATGTTATAAATAGCTCCCTGCTCCTGTCTCCTCTGTCTCCTCTGTCTCCTCTGTCTCCACGGCGACGCCTCTGTGTCACCTGCTCTCCTGTCCCTCAGGTCTCTTTGCATTGGGGCAGGTTTGCATACCCGCAGGTCCTTATCTCCTTCCCTTGACTCTGCACTTCATTCCTTCTTCCTTCTACACAAATGAAGCGGTCATTTTTTATCGCCGATGCAAAGCAGCGCTGTAAGTGAGTTTGACTCCTTTGTATTTACTTCTACAAGGTATTAGACGTGAGACGAGACCTTTCTGTGTGATCTGAGTCTAAAACGTGGAGGAGAGAGTGAAGCAATCTGAAAGGTGTGTGTGTGTGTGTGTTCCTGGCCCACTGCCCATCTATTCTCTGAGTTAGTGTGTGTGTGTTTGTGTGTGTGTGTGTGTCACAGTCACTGAGGAAGCTGGGAACAAAAACAGCGTCCAGCTCCATTTCAGGAACAATCTGATTAGAGCTTTTCTCCCGGAACGCCCGTCTCTCAGCAGAGCAGAGGCTTCTTACGTTCTGCTGCCTCTCACTCTCACACGGGCGCTTTAAGCTCCTTACAACACCACTGTTACTAACGGTAACAATCACTCAACCCAGGATAGGCAACTCCAATGTGACGAGCTCCACTGGAATGTCCCAAAGTCCCAACGATCTCTACATGCTTGTTTGTCTCCAGATGTTGGACCCTGTCTCCTTAGAGAGGCTGCTTGGTGCTCTAACTCCTCATCAACAGCTCATTGATTTACATTCCTACAGTCTGGAGCTGCAGAATAAAGCTAAACTCCCATAAATGAAGAGGCAACACAGAATGTAGCAGCTGTGATGTGTTCAAGGTCTGTTTGTTGTTTTTGTTTTGTTGCTACAGTCTCAGTAAGTCAAATGTTGTTAGAGCTCAGAGAGACGGTGGCAAAACTTTAAAGTACTGTATCTGAAAACAGGTTAGACCTTCATAGTGTCAACGGTATCAAACCACCAGGATCTTCTCTCTGCGGTGTGTGTGTGTGTCAGTGTGTGTGTCTGACCTCAGAAGGGTCTGTCTGATGTGTCGCAGCCTGACTTCTACTGACAATACTGAACGTTACAGTCTCTCTGTGAACCCCCATTATCCCTACGGATGACTGAGTCCCTCTGTCCAGCACACACACACACACACACACACACACTGATTACATCAACAGTCAGTTTGTCAGCTCTCAGCCTCTCGTCAGGTCACAAAGGTCAACGGCCAAGAATTCCAAAAGCAAACACGACGTAGTGAAGCATAAGAACTCATCACCTATGGAAAGACAAACCTGGCAACCTGTAAGTGTGTGTATGTGTGTGTGTGTGTGTGTGTGTGTGTTTAGGAGTGTGAAGGAGAGACCTAAATGGGTCAGAGGCATACAGAAATTCCTCTGTCTAATCTGCTGTAATAATGAGGTGGAAGCAAACACACACACATGTACAGGACATGTACACACACACACACACACACACACACACACACACATACACACACATACTGTTGGTACACACAGCTCGGTGGTGAACGTTCTCTCTGCTCCTCTCTTTGATCAGCAGATGAAGCAGCTTGATGACAGTTTATCCGGCCTGGAACCAAAGATCCGTCTCAAACTTGTAACCCGATCCTCCTCCTCCTCCTCCTCCTCTCACAGCTCTCACTGACAGTTAGGCATTGTACCACTGAACCCAGAGAAGCTACACAGCCACTGCACTCACACTTACATCCACACCAGCCTGGGGGACACCGTGTGTGTGTGTGTGTGTGTGTGTGTCCCATCATGCATTACACACATAGAAACAGCAATCTCTCTCACCTTGGCTTCAGGTAAAAAAAAAGATTTGAGTCCTTCGCCCTCCTTGTGTCTGGATCCGACTCAGCAGTGGGAAGGGAAGCAGGCAGACGCACTGAAAAGTTTGTTTAAAGCATCAGACTCCCGGTGTGCCCCTCCCCTTTCTGCTCCGGCCAATGGAGAGGACAGCCTGCCCCGTACAAAGGCGTCCCAGTCCAGGGCATTTCTCCATACAAGGCAAAAGAATGCACAGGCTGCAGCTTTGCTCCTGAAGCACACACACGCTGCTGCTCGGGATGTTTGGGGAAAAGGATGAAACGACAGGAACCACGATAAGGCTGCCTTATTTAGAGAAAAGGCTCCAAACATCCAGGGGAGGCTCTGCACGCTGGAGAGAGGGGCAGGAGCTCGCAGATGTGAGCAGAGGCAGAGCAGTTTGAAGAGGCAGAGGCTGTTGTTAAGACTATAGAGTTTCCTTAAATAGGCAGTTAGTGTTGGGCCCCGAGGAGCTGCAACAGATGTGTGTGTGTGCTGCAGAAACTTTCTCCTGTTGTGGTAAAGGAAAGAAACACACGATTGTGTCAAATATCAGAGCTCTGATCCGTCTGTGTCTCTAATCCACACCATGTTTACTGTCAAATCATTATCAAGCTGCACTGTTTGGAGAAGATTAGACAGATTAAACATTCAGGCTTTGTAACGTCGCCTCCTTAAAAGGACGTTTACACTTCAGCATGTGCTCACTTCTTTTTAGGTTTTATATCTTTAAAAGAACACAATGTTATTTTCATGAGCTGTAGGCCTTTGACAACACGTGATCCATCAAAATGACAGCGTTTGAAAAACATTTCATTCCTTATTTAACCAGCACAGACTGCCAATATAAGTATATGACCTCTTCAGTGACAGACAGCTGATCACACGGATCAAACTATTATGATATTATCATATATTCATAGCTCCATGTGTTTGTGTAGATAGTCGCGTCTTATTAAACAGTAAACGTTATGAAAAGATACCTCACTTTTATTGAGATTTAACAACTGAAACTGGATACAACAAAGCAACAAAGCAACAAAGCAGCAGAGCAGCGGGAGGAGGCGTGTGAAGCTCTCTGAGGGGGTTTGACGCCCTCTGCTGGACAAATGATGCCTCCTCTTCTTTTAAACTCATTTATTTCATCAGTACTTCAGGTTTGTTCCTCACATTCTCCTTCTTCGTGGCCGCACCTGTGAAACAGAGCAAAGCAGCATAAGAAGGTAAAGAAACACCTCTAAGACCAACAAGCAGAGAGCAGTCAGCTGATTAGTTTCTACATCTGGTTCTCAACATCTAAGTACTTCGTTGTAAGGTCACCATAGCAACACTATTCAACCCAAACACACAGTCTTTCAGTAGACATCAGGACCTGCCCGCGGCGATGTGAATCATGACAGTGAACGTTACACACGTATCCCTTTGTGATGATTATAAACGTCACAGATGTGCTGATTTGTTGTCGTATTTATCTTAATAACTGTATTTTATAACTGTATTTTATCGTTTATATTAGCTATAAGTTACTAACTATGATTAAAACACAATATTCTGTCGCCACGGAGCTTCAAGCCTTCTATCCCTTCACGCTTTGTTTACAAAGGAGAGAGGCGGGGCTTTATATTTCCCAACGCGCTGATTGGCTACTGAAGCTATTGCTTTTCCCTTTCTTCTGCTTTGCGCATGCGCATTAAACTAGGAAGCGTCGTTGGGAGCTGGTGTTTTCTTCAGTGTGAGCTGCAGTGAGAGGAAAGGTAAGAGCCGTGCACGCGCATTCATGATATAAACTTATAAATAATAAACATGTGTGTGATATTAAACACTTCTGCGCTCAGCGAGAGTTACTCTGTGTGTGTGACGTCACTTTAAGCTCTGTTCGGCGTCTGATAAGAAGTCGTCAAGCTGTTCAAAGCTCATCTCACTTCCGTTCGCTGGATAAGTAACTTTGTCAGTTAAAACGATAAAACATTGACTTAGTTTATCGATAAAGCCTCAGTCTGTTAGCGTTAGCAGCGAGTTAGCACTTAGCGAGTGTTTGACACGTCCGACCAGAGCCCTACAGGTGAGAGTGTTTGTGAGATGGGACGAAGCCGGTTGATGTATTGGTTCTATAGCGCTATAGTTGTGTAGTTCTATGGTGCTATAGTTGTGTAGTTGTGTAGTTGTCTTCCCTCATGTCTGAAGCTCTTTGCTGTGCCTGCTCCGGTCATAAACCCTGAGATTTGACTTTGACTCATTAGTGATGATGTGACAGGATGACAGCCTGAGTCATGATTAGAGGTGTACCAGTGTGTGAGGTGATGGAGGTCAAAGGTCACAGACGCATGCAGGGGGGCTCTGGGATGTTGATGTTATCTTGAGACATGAATGGTGTCACAGATGATAATGACACGAGGACAGATGTCACAGTTAATGACATCATGAATGACGATATAGCTGAAACACACACACACACTTTAACACAACTTTAGGAGTAAGCTCTGCTCTCTTCTGTCATGCATGAGTCAAAGACTGGCTGGAGAGAAGCAATCTGCACTAAAGTCAGATAACATGTACTTCCTGTCACCACTGGGTTGAGGGGTCGGTGGGTTCAGAGACATTGGAGCATGTGTGTGTGTGTGTGTGTGTGTGTGTGGAGTTGTGACGAGCAGCATTCCTGCAATCGCCTCTCAGGACGTTTCTGTAGGCCAGAAACTGGATCACCATAGAAAGCATGAGCAGCAGGTCCCTGTCAGGCCGTAAAAACAAAGGTCAGGGGTCAAGAGAATGAGATGACTCAAAGGGTTCTTCAAACCCAGGACAAAGCTCCCAAGGAAGCCACAGAAGAACTTCCTTAATACAGGCAAATTTGCCAAAAAACAATCTTATTAAATGTTGACCCTGCAGGGCTTTATGTAGATTTATTATGGTCTTAGTAGCAGGATACTTGCAAATGATTAAAATAGCATAGGAGCCTTTGATCTAGCTTATCAACCCTTCTTCTTCTTCTAATCTACCTCCATTTTGTTGGCGCTGTGCTCTCTTGTTATTCCAGCTGACTCAGCACTTTGGAGAATCCATCTGAATCAAACACACACACATCAAAAAGCCCGATCGGGCAGCGACCTAGACAGAGGTGAACCTGAACACAACACCAGAAGCTTGAGGTGTGTGTTTGTGTGTGTTTGTGTGTGTGTGGGTTTCACCTTCCTCCCCTCCTCTGCTGTCTCCTTCTTCTATAGCCTTTGGAATTTGCAAGTGATTTGCTTGAGATAGCGTGCGGTGTGTCGTCTGGTGAGAACGATGGCCGGTGCGTCCCTCATCTCTCATCTCAGCAGGGAAAGCTGTGGTCCAGCCCAGAATGTGTCGGCTGGGTCAGTGTGTGTACGTGCCTGTTGCTGCCCGGCGTGCATGAATAGAACGCACAAGCCTTTCAGAAACTGCTGGTCTGGCTGTCATGTGCCGGGCGAGTGGGGAAGTATGAATTCACAGTGGCGTGAGCACGTGTGTGTGTGTCTGTGTGTGTGTGATTGTGAAAGTGTGGGCGACAGAGGAAGCACTGGCATGTGAGTGAATATACCAGGACTCTCTCAGGGCTCAAAGCAGAGAGGACTGGAGGGACCGTCACCGCTGGTCACCACTGATCCAGTGCGGTAGCTTAGCACTGGGGCTAAGCTACTGTACATGGGGGGTTTTAGTGGCCTGAGCCCGGAGAGGCAGCTGAGGATTCTAGGGAATGGAGCGGAATACATTCCCTTGGTGGAAATGGAGTTTGTGAGACGGTTCCCTAGTTCCCGAAACGGTTACTGTGGTAGTGAAGTCCTCACGGCGGAGTCTTATGGCAGAGGGGAGATCAAGGGACGAGAGGCCGGTGGGGAGGGGACGCATGCATCCTTCTCTCTGGGTAAGAACTACAGGGAGACGGAGGGGACTTTGGACAGGCCTGACCGTTGTTCGGCTTTACTGTACGCTTTCGCAGCTTTTCTGACTGTTTTGTGTTTGTTCACTCTCAGGAAGAGAAGTAGCACAAAGCTTAGGTTAACACAAAGACTCAACAACAACAACACACAGCACACAGTTGTTTTTGTTGTACCAAACATTGTGGCAGTAAGAAATAAGACTAAG
Organism: Genypterus blacodes; assembly: GCF_046128005.1. NCBI lineage: Eukaryota > Metazoa > Chordata > Actinopteri > Ophidiiformes > Ophidiidae > Genypterus > Genypterus blacodes. The sequence continues at coordinate 16,800 of NW_027467130.1, read as the reverse complement.
AAGAAGAGAAACATGATTTATTGTATTCATACTGTGGCTATCTCAGTCGTCTGTGCTAACCTGAACAGTGGACTCTTGTTCAAGTGTGAGATCGGAAGTTTTCCATGGTTTTCCATTTCAAAGAAGCATTTTGTCTCGTTAATCGTGTCTTGAGAATGTGGCAGTGTTGATGCAGGTAGAAACTAGGTCAGATGTGATCAGTGTGGAATTGGGAGTGAATGGACTCGCTCATTAGTTGGACACGTTCTGGCACGATGAGCAGGGAACGCTTTGGAGTAAAAGAATCATTTCCTTTAGTATAATGTCTTTGCTCTACTTGTCCCTCTGGCGTGGACACGTCCAGAGGGACAACCCAAGGACTTCTGTCTCTTCTGGCATGTTGTGGCTAAGAACATCACTTCAGTACTTTCATTGATTTCATAGTTGGGAACTTCCTCATGATCTCCTCTCTGTTGATGTGGAGCTGGTTAGGCATCATCACCATCGGGTTCCAAAGGTCAATGTTGTTGAGTGAAAACACTTCCAGTCCCTCCGTTTGTTGCTGTTGAGGTCACGTCTGTCTGTGAGGACACGTCTCTCTGTGAGGACACGTCTCTCTGTGAGGACACGTCTCTCTGTGAGGACACGTCTCTCTGTGAGGACACGTCTCTCTTAGGACACATCTCTCTGTGAGGACACGTCTCTCTGTGAGGACACGTCTCTCAGTGAGGACTCGTCTCTCTGTGAGGACCTGTCTGTCTGTGAGGACACGTCTCTCTGTGAGGACACGTCTCTCTGTGAGGACACGTCTGTCTGTGAGGACACGTCTCTCTGTGAGGACACGTCTCTCAGTGAGGACACGTCTCTCAGTGAGGACTCGTCTCTCTGTGAGGACCTGTCTGTCTGTGAGGACACGTCTCTCTGTGAGGACACGTCTCTCTGTGAGGACACGTCTGTCTGTGAGGACACGTCTCTCTGTGAGGACACGTCTCTCTTAGGACACATCTCTCTGTGAGGACACGTCTCTCAGTGAGGACACGTCTCTCAGTGAGGACACGTCTCTCAGTGAGGACACGTCTCTCAGTGAGGACTCGTCTCTCTGTGAGGACACGTCTCTCTGTGAGGACACGTCTCTCAGGCTCACTGCAGATTCCCGGTTGACTCGTTTCCACTAACACAGAATTGGTTCTGTTCCAGTTTGCCTGATTTTGAGCATTTTCACCAGAACTTAATTGGTACAGAACCCCTGAAATCTCATTCTCGGTCCTGAGAAGGACCTGAGAATTGATGAGCTAGAGACTACCTTGGTTCTCCTGATACTGAATGGACCTGGTTCCTAGAACTATTTACCAGGTCTTTGTAGGTGTAAAGGCGTCTGGTGGTCTCCCCATCTTGGTTCTGAGCAGCTTCTGTGTTCCTGTGTTCTGTCTCCAGTCCCAAACCATGAATATTGTGGGCCAGCTGGCGGAGACGGTGTACGTGACGGTGAAGGAGCTGTACTGCGGCCTGAACCCGGCCACGCTCACCGGAGGCATCGATGTCATCGTGGTCCGGCAGCCCGACGGATCCTTCCAGTGCTCCCCCTTCCACGTCCGCTTCGGCAAGCTGGGCGTCCTGCGCTCCAAAGAGAAAGTGGTACGTCTTCACCCGGACCTGTCGTAGCTCCGTATCCTCTCTGTAGCCTCTTGTGTGATGATGTTTTCTGCATGTAATGTCGTTTTAGGTGGATATTGAAATAAATGGAGAAGTGGTGGACCTGCACATGAAACTGGGCGACAACGGGGAAGCTTTCTTTGTGGAGGAAAATGAAAATTTGGAGGTAAGGAGACCGATAGTAGAAGGATTCATGATCTGTGCTGGTACTTGTGGTAATATTGAGTTGAGGTATCAGTGTGACATCATTATTTACCTGCCTTGCTAAGAGAAGACTCATGGTTCACTCCTGAGCAGAACCAGTTACCCAGCACACATCTCTGCTCTGGCTTCACTGCGCTGCCTTCCAGTCAAATACAGGATCTGCCGGGTGTCAACACTCTTATTCACTTTAAAGCCTCTCCATAATCAGGGTGCCGCCTATCTTTGTGAACTTTTGAACCCCATGTTGAGCCAGCAGGACTCCCAGGTCCTCTGATCCGGGTCTTCTCACAGGACAGGGCGGACCAAACGTTTGCTTTGGAACAGCCTGTAGTTATCTGCTGTTAACATAAACAAACGTTGTCTTACCGTCTTACCCCTTTTTCAGTCCCAGGTCCCGGCTCATCTGTGCACCTCCCCGATCCCCTCCGAGCTCCCGGAGGAGGAGGAGACCACAGAGGGCTCCCTCGTCTCCGGAGGAGGCACACGCAGGAAGAAACGGCGACGTAAACGCGTCCGCTCGGACACTCGCCTGTGGGAGGACGCCAGCTCGTCGTCAGAGGAGAGAGACTGGGAGAGGGATCAGGCGGAGCAGGAGAGTCCCACCAGGGACGAGCCCCTCACGCCCCTGCAGACCAGTAAGTCTGTGTACTACTCTCTGTCTGAGGAGCCAGACGAGGAGCTGGGGCTCAGCAGAGACACCGTGTCCCACTCAGACGGGGAGCGCTCGCCCTCAGACAGGTGAGGGACCTTCACCTGATCACTGCAGGTCCGGTTCAGCTGACCCGGTCTAACCCAGTGAACCCCATGTCCCCTCTCAGCAGTGTGTTCCACAGCCGGCCCTCCTCTCCTAAAAGCGACTCTGAGCTGCTGGTGAAATCCCGCAAGCCGTCTGGGCCTCAGCTGCAGTGGAACTGGGGAGGCTTTCCCACGGTAAAGACACACACACACACACACACACACACACACACACACACACACACACACACACACACACACACACACACACACACACACACACACACACACACACACACGCCTATTGACTGCCTCCATGTCTCTGTATTGAGTGTGTGTGTGAAGTGTAAAGATGCTGAGTGTCTCAAGTGTCTCTCTCTTTTACCACCCCCTCTTCCTTCTCCTCCTCCCCCTCCTCTTCCTCCACCTCCTCTTCCTCCCTCTCCTCCTTTCTCCTCCCGCTCCTCCTTCCTCCTCCTCCTCCCCCCCTCCCCCTCCTCCCTCTCATCCTTTTGCCTCCCTCTCCTCCCCCTCCTCCTCTTCCTCCTCTCAGCTGTGTCAGTCAGAGAAGCTCCCTGTGGAGTTGCAGCGTGTTCCTTCCTCAGCCAGCTCTCACTTCCGCACCATAGAGCGTCAGGACTCCTTCGACATGGGCTGTGAACCCGTGATCCGGTGCGGGCGTGTGGGACGGGTCACGGTGGTGAGGCCGCACCCCAGGACTCGCTCTCTGGACCTGGGTAGCAGCTCCATGGAAACCAGCTCCCCGACCCTGAAGAGAAGTCCTCACATCGCTCAATCTGCCAACAACGACGTCTTCAAGTCCTGCCTGGCGCCGGCGGACTTCAGCTCCTCTGGGCGCTCTGCTGCTCTGAGTAATGGCGGTGATTTTGTAGCGTGTGAAGAAAGCACGGTTAGCGTGGAGTCTGTTAGCTCTGTGACTGATGTCATCAACGCCACAGGGACAAACAGTGAGACGGTGAGAGAGACCAAAGCCTGCTCAGTCCAAGCTGACGCACCCGACAACAAGAACATAGGCGTCCAATCAGCTGCCAGCTCCGTAACAGAACCTGGGCCAGACACAGAATCATCAAACGGGACCAGACCTCCAGGTGAGAGCAGCTTCTTGTCTGAGCCGAGCGAGGAGGGAGCCACAGGCGCCGGCGTCTCCACCAGGGAGGGGGACAACGGGGTGGACCCTTTCACAGAGGGAGGGGAGGAAGAGGGGGCGGCAGGAAGCTCGGGGAGAGTGGAAGACATCGGTGCTGCCGAAGGAGGAGAGAACTCATCTGAGACGGCCACCAGAGCGGAGCACAAGAAAGGTGACGTGTCCCTCTGAGCTCCGTCTGTCATGTCCATGCTGCTTCTGTCTGCGGGCGGAGACGATGACGCCTTCACGTCTTCTTCTTCTTCTTCTTCACCAGGCAAACGCAGTCGCCACCTAGGACCCACGGGCATCTACCTGGACGACCTCACCAAGCTGGACCCTGAGGTGGCTGCACTCTACTTCCCCAAGAGGTGAGAGGAGGCATGGATTCATTGATTGCATGTAAAGGGAGTGATTGTTGTTATTGTACAATCATGGAGGCTTGTGTTGTTGCTGCAGTGAGGCCGAGGCAGCGTCTCAGCAGGGGGCGGAGCTGGGGGCGGAGCAGGGCTCGTGCTCGGGCAGCAGCCAGTCGCCTCAGTCTGTGGGCAGCGGCGCCCTGGACAGCGGCACAGAGTACCTGTCTGACTGCACAACATACAACATGGACGTCAGCATGTCGCTCTGCGGCTGTGAGGGAGACGGCAGCCAGATCACCAAAGGTGTGTGTGTGTGCGTGTGCGTGTGCGTGTGCGTGTGCGTGTGCGTGTGCGTGTGTGTGTGTGTGTGTGTGTGTGTGTGTGTGTGTGTGTGTGTGTGTGTGTGTGTGTGTGTGTGTGTGTGTGTGTGTGTGTGTGTGTGTGTGTGTGTGTGTGTGTGTCTCATCTTGTCCTCTGCTCTCCACACAGAGCGCTTCATGCAGCACATAGTGACGTATCAGGACTTCTCCAGTAACCCAGGAATCATCGAGGATCCTAACCTGGTCATCTGCATCAACGCCAAGTAAAGCTTGTTTCCCTTAACGTCTCCTTCCAGCTTCAAACAGATGTTTCCTTGTGTTTCCTGTCTCTGATCCCAGCTGTCTGCTTCCCTCACAGCTACTATAACTGGGCCGTCGCCGCTCCCATGCTGCTCTCCATGTCTACCTTCCAGAAGAGTCTACCAAAGGTGTGTGTGAGGCTGTGTGTGTGTGAGCAGCTCTGAAGGCCTGAAGGAACCTTCTGCTATGACATCATCAGAGTTACAGGAGAACATCTGTAAAGACCTACAGAGCTGGAAAGGGAACAGCAGAGATCTAGTTTGCTCGTAGATGAACCTGAGAATGATTGACATGTTTAGGAACCTGCACGCTGATGAGCACATTGTTGCCATGGTTTCCTCCCTCTATTTGCCACACAGAGCTCCATAGAGCGGCTGATGAAGGACAAGATGCCCAAGAAGTCTGGACGCTGGTGGTTCTCCTGGAGGAGGAGGAGAGACATGGACAGCATCCAGGTAGCTGCTGAGGATTACATCATACTTGTTAGATGGAATGTGATCACTGAGTGAAAACGCTGAGCCTGAATGTGGATTGATTACAGTTAATTACAGATTAGTATGCTTTCATTTACATCACAATTAGATTTGAACATTTTCTTACACTTATTTCAAGTTAAATGTCCATATTACTTATTATATTTAAGGTGGAATGGATTTTAAGGTGGATTTTGACGACGCCTTTCTCATTTTTCAGCCGAAGCACTCACAGCAGGAACAAGAGGGGCCGCCAGTCAGTGAGCCCTCCATAGAGAAGTGAGTCACAGACACACACACACACACACACACACACACACACACAGACACACACACACACACACACACACACACACACAGACACACACACACACACACACACACACACACACACACACACACACACACACACACACACACACACACACACACACAGCTGACACACGTGTCGTTCCCCACAGAGCCAGTCTGGACGACATGGACAGTGACGAGGCAGCGGGTCTCGGTCAGCACGCCGTCCTTCCTGTCAGCTTATCAACGGACGACATCACAGCTCAGTGCATCAGTCAGCTGTACTGCAAGTCTCTACGCCTCACCTCCCAACAGATAGTACGACACACACACACTCTCACACACACACATGTAAACATCCAAAGGAGCCCTTTTTTCTTCACGTGTCCTTCCTCCTCTCCTCCTCTCCTCTTCTCCTCTTCTTCGTCCCTCAGGAGCATCTGAACCTGCGTGAAGGAGCCAACAAGGTGATGTTCAGCGTGACCACTCAGTACCAGGGCACGTGTCGATGCGAGGCCACCATCTACCTGTGGAACTGGGACGACCACGTCATCATATCAGACATAGACGGCACCATCACAAAGTAAAGACGCCACCGCCGCCGCCGCCGTGCCTCTTAGCTCATTGGGCTCTCTGTGACCCTGAGCAGCCTCTCAGTCGCTCTCTGTCTCCCCTCAGGTCCGACGCTCTGGGTCACATCCTCCCTCAGTTTGGTAAAGACTGGACGCACAAAGGCATCGCCAGGCTCTACCACAAGATCCACCAGTAGGTACAAACACCAGGCCACACACAGGGACAGCAGGACAGGAAGTGCTAACATCTCGCTCCTTTTGCCTGCAGGAACGGCTACAAGTTCCTGTACTGCTCTGCCCGGGCCATCGGCATGTCCAGCATCACTAAGGACTACCTGCACTGGGTCAACGACAGAGGCACCGTCCTGCCTAAGGGCCCGGTGCTGTTGGCTCCCAGCAGCTTCTTCTCAGCTCTACACAGGTGAGCAGGACCTTCAGCTCTGGTTCCATCATACGTCTGTGTTGCCTGTACCACTGAGGAGAGCTCAGATCATCTACAGGACAGAGATGGTATTCTGCTGACCTCTAGTGGCTTCATGAAGAGCTGCTGCTTTGTGTGTATGCCTGAGATGAAGTCCTGATGTCCTCATGTGTGCAGGGAGGTGATTGAGAAGAAGCCTGAGGTCTTCAAAGTGGCCTGTCTGGGCGACATCAGGGACCTGTTCAACCCTCAGCGCCGCCCCTTCTACGCCGCCTTTGGAAACAGGACCAACGTGAGCTTCACCGCCTCTTGATTGACATGTGTCTCGTTTTATCAAAAAAGCTGTTTGGGCTCTAAGGGACATCTGGAGGTGGAGTTTGTTTTCAGGGTCCATTCTAGACTACAGACTTCATGAGCTGTACGTCTTTGCTGTGCTCTGTTCTGTGCAGGACGCTTACGCCTATAAGCAGGTGGGGGTGCCAGAGACCAGGACCTTTACGGTGAACCCCAAAGGAGAGCTGACCCTGGAGAAGACCAAAGGGAACAAGTCCTCGTAAGTCTGCAGCTCAGGGGGGGAGGGAGGAGCCGGCTGGGTGTAGAGGACGGGGGGGAGTGTTTACCTTTAAGAGGACGCTGTGTGATGTGTTGTGTGTGTGTGTGTGTGTGTGTGTTTCAGGTACAGCCACCTCAGTGAGCTGGTGGAGCATTTCTTCCCCGTGCTGTCAGTCAAAGGCACAGCTTCGGCCTTCGACTGCCCCGAGTTCAGCTCCTTCTCCTACTGGAAGGAACCTCTGCCAGAGCTGGACATGGATGCTCTACTGTAGCCTCTCTCACACACACACACACACACACACACACACACACACACACACACTAACATAACCAGGATGTCCAGGCTTGTTGCCTGTTTGTGAGAGGTTGAACAAACTAGAAACACTAAAATGCAACGCTTTTTTTGATGTAACAACAACATTTCAAACACTCACAGGATGAAAGGACTCACAACTCTGAAGGTGACTCAGCAGCACATGTATGTGTATGTTTGTATGTTTGATTTCCCTCCATAATATTTTCCTTTTGGTGTTTCTTTGTCTTTATAAGTGGAAGATGTGCAGACACTTCAAAGTGCCTTTAAATCCTAAACAAGCAGAGGACTTGAACTCATCAGAGGCCTTTAATAATGATGTAATGAGTCAGATACTAAATCAAACCTTTTATATGAGCTTAGAATAGAGGGGAAGTATGCAATCTGTAGTTTGAGTTTATGAACATTATGAGGAAACGGTGAACCTAAACCCAAATAGCCTGTCTGTGTTCCTGTCTGTGTCCCTGTCTGTGTTCCTGTCTGTGTTCCTGTCTGTGTTGGGTGAGGAGTGAACACGTGTGATGTCATGTCATCATGTGGTGTAAGACTTTATTTGATAGTGTGTGTGTGTGTGTGTGACCTGAAATGAGTGTGAGAGGACGTTTGTGTGTGGGACACGGTGGTGCAGACGGTAACAGGTGTTGTAGTAACGGATCCGGCCTGTAGGGGGAGAATGACAGCAGTCTTCCTCTCTGACGCTAAGTTAAATTTTGGGAAGCGGTTCAGACTGACAATCAGTGTATGTACACACACACACACACACCTGGGGGCCTGAGGTGTGTCTGCTGCTCTACCTTATCCGTTCTGTGGACTTGTTCATATTTATTTTTGCTAATAATTCTTGATCTTTCATAATCTGAGGAAACTGGAAAAGCATTGCTGTTCATTTTGTAACCAAATGTTTATAAATCTAGACTGAACTACAAACATGCTCTCCTGGTGTTCCTCCTGTCTGAATGTGATGGTGAAGGATAGAAACTCTATTAGACGCTCTATCATTCAGTCGTGTGTGAGAACATGAAGTGATGTCACTGTTGGCGTCAGGTGACCTCATCGATGTAGCTTTGACTCATCACGGTGAGAGAGGACGCATCTCTAGGTTTGATGGTGTCGGTGGCTCTTCCATCATCACACACACACACTCACCCAGACCAGGGGAGGAGACCCGAGCTTGCCGCCGCAGCAGGGAGACTCGTGCGGGGCCACGATGTCATATCGGCCTCACAGCACAACTCCATGACGCAATGATACGGGGATAAAACCGTTTCTGTCGTTGAAGAAATGCAAATGCAAGAGAGAGATGGATGAACCTAAATCGAGACTGACCTCTCATGTGAGAGAGCTGAGCCTGAAGCTGAGGCTGGCACAGGAGCTGCTGAGAAGAGAGAGGGAGTGTGAGGAGGAGGTGAACGCTGCCAACGCTGAGCTGAGGGAGAAAGCTTCCATACTGCTGAAGGAGCTGGAGGCTTCATCTCAGAGCTACAGTGAGCAGGTGATGAAGCTGATCAACGAAAGGCTTCATCCAGGTGAGGCAGACGTCTGCAGTCGTGTCGGTAAAGCTTCAGAGCTGACAGAGAAGCTGAGACAGGCTATGCTTCAAGCTGTGTCCCTGCTGACTGAGGAGGACGAGGCCGCGTTCAGGGAGGAGATCCAGATCCTCCAACCGCACATAGAGGAGCTGATGGCCAAACCTCTGGGAGAGCTGGAAGATCACGTTGAGTCAAATATCAACTTTCTGCAGGTTTTCCCCAATCTGCAACTCCTGAAAGCTGAGCTGAGTGAAAGAGTGGGAGAGATTCAGAGGTCCATCCATAAGACCCTCAACCCTTCAGAGGTGACCTTTGACCCAAACACAGCCCATCCCAACCTGGTCCTCTCAAACAACTTAAAGACGGTGACCTTCAGCGCTGCTACGCTCCCCTACCAGACGTCTCCTCAGAGGTTCACCAGCTTCCTGCAGGTCCTCAGCAGCCAGAGCTTCTATGGAGGGGAGCACCGCTGGGAGGTGGAGCTTGAAGGTTCTCCCTGGATCATCGGTGTGTGCTACAGTGGGAAGCTGGCTCGCAGCGGGCTGCCCTCCGCCCTGGAGAGCAGCAGCAGCTCCTGGTGCCTGGTATGGTTCCAAAATCTGCTCCGAGCCTTTGAGCAAGGTGAAGAAGTCCAGCTGAAGAGGACCACGGTGTCACGCACGCTGGAGATCAGGCTGAGCTTCAGGACCCACAGGCTCAGCTTCTACAACCTCAGCCCCGTCAGCGGGAGGACTCACATCTACACATTCAAGGCCAACCTGACTGAGCCGGTGCACCTGGCCTACAGGATGATGTCAGGGCAGCCCAGAGGTCGCATCACCGTCTGCTCATGAGCACGTCGGCAGATAGGGCAGAGCGAGGAAAACATCATCACACACAGCTTCAGCAGCCAGGACACCATGGCAACAAGACATTGACCATTTAACAATATGAGCAACAAGACTCAGTGGTGAAGACAGTAACCATGCTGTAATGACGGGATCAGGTCTGCAGGGGGGAGACGGACAGCGGCTATATGAGGACCTGAGTGGCGACGGTGCAGTGTCTTCAGGGATTACACACACACACAGGTTTGTGGTGTTCATTCCGAATTAAATGTGTATAGTTCGACTTCATTACAGTTCAAATCTCTCTGTGTGAGTGTGTTGTTGTGTCTCTTCCCCTTACGCACAGCCGCGCTCAGTGAGTTACAACACGTGGTGATGTCACTGCTGAAGCTGTTTTGCGGAGGACGCGGAGATCATCAGTGCGCACGAGCGATTTACAGCCCGAGAGCAGGAAGAGGCGACGGCGGACAAACAACTGCTGCAGCGCCGGTAAGACCGGAGCTCCGGAACCAGCTGATCCACCCCCGAACCGAACAGCACCGGGGCCCGTTTAGACCAGAACCAGCCTGGTTTTGGACACGCAGATTCTGACATTTAGACTTTTATCAGAACACGTGGCAACATGTCAGAAGTCAACATCGCCTCAGAGACCAATAAGGACTTAAAGTCGCTACATCAGAGTAGCTTTGAGGCGTTACATTGAGCAGTAACGCTTCTTTGGGTTTAGGCGTAGAGCAGCTTCGTTTCTCAGGAAAGTGAAACTCCAGCTGATCAGAAGGACCCGGACCTTCATCCGTCATCAGTCTGGACTTTGATCCGAGCCGCGCGCTTTATCTTTGTTTTATTGTGCGGAAGTAAATAAGTGACCGATCACTTAATGAGGCTGCGGGAAATCTAACCTCCCGCTCAGAAGTAAACAGTCAAATTAGTTCATTTATGCTTTAAAACACCTGCAGGGTTTTGACGCGACACACGCTGTTTACCGTGTTGGACCTGTCGAACCGGTTTAGACCTAGCAACCTGCCAAACAGCTGAGATGGAAGCGTGTGGTCATGGAGAGAAACAACAAGAAGGAATGAATTCTCTGTCTGGAGGAACATTTGTGTCGATAAGTAGAGAGAAGATGGGAACATAAACTCTTAGTCTTCAGATAAACTGGACCAAGATTCTTCAGAACCAAAACCATTTGTTTGTTAGTCTTCTAAATAAAAAAGGCTTAAAAGTGTTGGATTATAAAGTATTTATGATTAAAGCTTCTAGTAATCTGGGTGAATTTATGAATTCATACTTTTTGGGGCGTGGCTTATATCAACAGGATGTAGATATGTTTCAGAAAGTGATGATTCATGGTGACTGGGATCTTTCAAAGTACAAGCATGAAAGGGTTAAAATGCTTTTCTGTCTCTGCTCCTGCAGGTGGAGTCATGATGTCAGAGACCGAAGCTGAGCCCTCTGAAGCTCCTCCAGACGCCCCCGTCTCAGAGCTCACCTGTCCCATATGCTTGCGGCTCTTCTGGGAGCCGGTCTCTCTCCCCTGTGGTCACGTCTACTGCTTTGGCTGCCTTCAGACCATGGGAGCCGGCCTGGACCAGCACTGCTGCCCAGAGTGCCAGGCAGAGTACGGAGGAACCAAAGCCCTGGTGGAGAACCTCACCATGTGCACCGCTGTTGAGACCTACAAGGCCACTGTGGGGAAACTCAGCTCCACCATGAACCAGACTGAAGTCAGCCGGGTAACAGCCGGGAGGAACCAAAGCACTGGAGCAGAAGGACTGAAGCCAAAACACCACCAAGACAAAGCCAAAGAGGTCAGAGAGGAGACGCCAGGATGTGCTAGAGTGGACTTTAAGGAGTCTAGACAAGCTGAGGGAAACAATACTGGTCACACTGAGTCACGATCCAAAATGTGCACCGTCTCTGGTGGCAAATCCAAGAGAGAGATGGATGAACCTAAGTTCAGACTGGCTTCTCATGTGACCGAGCTGAGCCTGAAGCTGGAGCTGGCACAGGAGCTGCTGAGAAGAGAGAAGGAGTGTGAGGAGGAGGTGAACGCTGCCAACGCTGAGCTGAGAGAGAAAGCTTCCATGCTGCTGAAGGAGCTGGAGGCTTCATCTCAGAGCTACAGTGAGCAGGTGATGAAGCTGATTGAGGAAGAGCTTCATCCAGGTGAGGCAGACGTCTGCAGTCGTGTCGGTAAAGCTTCAGATCTGACCAAGCAGCTGAGACGGACTATGCTTCAAGCTGAGTCCGTGCTGACTGAGGAGGACGAGGACGCGTTCAGGGAGGAGATCCAGATCCTCCAACCGCACATAGAGGAGCTGATGGCCAAACCTCTGGGAGAAGACCAAGATCGTGTTGAATCAAAGATCAACCCCGCTCAGGTTTGTCCCAAACTGGAACTCCTGAAAGCTGAGCTGAGTGAAAGACACGGAGAGATTCAGAGGTCCATTCGAAACACGCTCAACCCCTCAGAGGTGACCTTTGACCCAGACACAGCCCATCCCAACCTGGTCCTCTCAGACGACTTAAAAACGGTGACCTTCAGTGCCACTAAGAAACACTATCAGCCATCTCCTCAGAGGTTCACCAGCTTCCTGCAGGTGCTCAGCAGCCAGAGCTTCTATGGAGGGGAGCACCGCTGGGAGGTGGAGCTTGAAGGTTCTCCCTGGACCATCGGTGTGTGCTACAGTGGGAAGCTGGCTCGCAGCGGGCTGCCCTCCGCCCTGGAGAGCAGCCGCAGCTCCTGGTGCCTCATGTGGCACGATAACCTGCTGCGAGCCTTTGAGCAAAGCCACGATGTGCCGCTGAAGAGAACCACGGTGTCACGCACACTGGAGATCAGGCTGAGCTTCAAGACCCACAGGCTGAGCTTCTACAACCTCAGCCCCGTCAGCGGGAGGACTCACATATACACATTCAAGGCCAACCTGACTGAGCCGGTGCATCTGGCCTACAGGATGATGTCAGGGCAGCCCAAAGCTCGCATTACCGTCTGCTCATGAGCACGTCAGCAGATAAGGCAAGAAACTTGAGGTCAACAACAAAAAGAAAATAAAACAGTTGTGAAAAAGTTTACAATAGCATATTGAAAGAACTCCCGATGGCGATGTAAAGGGAATTATAGGGTTTCCGTTAAAATGTTTGAAGAGGTTAATATAACTTAGTTGTGTCTTTATAATTTGTATGTCATATTTTCATACATTTCAAATACCAATCAATCAAATCAATCAATCAATTACAGTATATGTAAACTAAAATAAGCTTTGTCATTTGACTGACGATGTCCAGAAATGACACAATTCATGAACGCCACACGTAGTTGGACATTGTAAACTCGTGATTTCTTGATTGTAATGTTTTACTACTTAACTCCAGCTGAGAAATAAAATCAACATCTCTAATATCAGCAATCGATCGTCTCACCGCTTTTCTCTTCTATCAATGTAAGAAGCAGCAGCGACCCCTAGAGGCCTCCAATGTAAAGCCCCCAGTCCGATCTCGCGAGATTTCCCGCTCTCATTCAGCGAAGCGAGAGTCAGCTGACCGCTGGGGAGATTTGGGTCCGTGAAGCTTCCAGCTCAGCGATGTGTCAGTCAATGATCGATGTATCGATCGATCACAGCGCGCGTGACGCCGCGTGGATCCTAAACTGAACGTCACGCAGCTTCACGGCGACGGAGCCCCGAGTGAAACGCGTCCGAACCGGTAAGACCTTGACCCGGAGCCGGGCAGCGACCGGGACGAGGCTCCGTGTTTATGTTGATGGGACTCTGCTGCCAATCACACATATTTAACATGAAATTCGTCTAACATAAGGAGAAGCGTCGCCATCGCTACTTTGTCCGTCAGTTGTGAAGCTTAAAGGTTTCATTTCCCCTTCTTAACTCCTTCTGAGGTGTTTAGCTAGCTGCATGTAGCGGCTGTAGCTAGCTGACGCCCGGACTCCTTCACTATTAAACAATAACACTCCGAGCTTTATGACGTTAGACTGCGACATGTTGGCTTCTAATTCACTTTCAGCACAAACGGCTCCGGTTAGAAGCGTTTTATTCGTTAATCAGACTGTTGTTGTTTAGCTAAAATGGCTACTGACGCATCTTCCTAACGCAACAGACGAGTTTAGCTTCAGTTTAAACACTTTAAACTCTAAACTGCTCACTTTTAACACAGCGGGTCGTCTAATGTCTTATTGTTACATCGTGTTTGTGACTGAGGCTCCCGTTGAGTGGTAAACCTTAAGGAGGATGTCGTTTGTTAAAGATTAGACTTTATTGATGCTGCTAGCAGACAAATGCTGACGAGTCAGAGAGTAATAGTCTTATGTTCTGCTGCATCTTTAGATAGTGAGAGGTAACATTGTGTCGAAGTAGCAGAACATACACGTCATATAATAAGAACAACAAGGTGAGATGACGTAATGGCGCAGCGGAGCTCAAACTTTACTGAGTTACACAATCACAACAGCACAGAACACAAGCAGCAACACTACAATGCTGCCTGAGGCAAAACACCAGCAGCAGAGGGACAGCAGGGGAGGGCCGTTGTGTCAGGCGTCATTTCTGCTCTGATGTGTGTAACCTTGTCTCCTTTCATTGCCTTTAGTATACAAACATTAGGAGTGTTTGTGTGTGTGTTGATGGCGTTAACGTGTGCTGGTGTGTGTGCTGCAGGCTGCGTCACCATGCTCCCCACAGTGACGGCTGTGGTGAGGTTTGCTCAGTACAATGGCAGCGTCTCACCAACGCCTCTGGGCAACACCACGGCTTTCCCAACCTGGCAACCCGACTCTGAGACCAACATCACAAAGGTGCACAAGTGCCTCAGAGTGCTGTACGAGGATGTGGGGGACTCCAGGTAACACACACACACACACACACACACACCCCTACACAGTGCTCATGACCTCGCTGAGCCCCCCCTCATCCTCGTCCTCTTCCTCCTCTCTGTCTCAGGGTGAGGTTCTGGGACATCCTGCTGCTGGTGCCCAACGTGGCTTCTTCATCTTCCTCATGTGGAAGCTGCCGTCGGCCCGGGCCAAGATCAGACTCACCTCCAGCCCCATCTTCATCACCTTCTACCTGCTGGTGAGGTCCAGCACACGCACGCACAGACACACACAGCCTCACACACCCTACACTACACTAAACATCAATTGACAACACTTGAAGGAGACGATGTGTTGCCATGACACAACGTGTGTGTGTGTGTGTGTGTGTGTGTGTGTGTGTGTGTGTGTGTGTGTGTGTGTGTGTGTGTGTGTGTGTGTGTGTGTGTGTGTGTGTGTGTGTGTCTCAGGTCTTTGTTGTAGCAGCTGTCGGCATCACCCGGGCCATCGTCTCCATGACAGTGAGCTCCTCCAGTGTTGCCACCATCATAGACAAGGTGAGGAAATACCGTATGCATGCGTGTGTGCGTGCAGGTGGGCGGAGCTACAGGTTCCCACAATCTTTCACATTCTCTCACAGCTGTTTGCGTCGTTAAGCTCTAAAGTAGTTCCAGAATGGTTTTGTATACATGAAGGTGAATCCTGAGCCTCTGTCTGCTCAGTGGTGCGTTCAGGTCCGTCCGTCATAAAGGACACAGCTTAGCGGATCATGTTCTGTCCCATGAGTGTC
The DNA here is from genome assembly GCF_046128005.1 of Genypterus blacodes. NCBI lineage: Eukaryota > Metazoa > Chordata > Actinopteri > Ophidiiformes > Ophidiidae > Genypterus > Genypterus blacodes. The sequence goes on along the minus strand of NW_027467130.1, from coordinate 1,513 downwards.
TCTGTCCTCTGCTCTGTGTGTCTCTCTCTCTGACGGAGACCAGAGACTGCAGGCCCTTTGTGTTGGAGGAGGGAAGCAGAGGCTGACATTCCTCACATACCAGACACAGAGCCATGTGGAGCTCAGAGCGCCGGGCCCTCTGTTCCTCACGCACACGCACACACGCACACGCACACACACACACTCTGTTACATTGTTGGGAAGCAGCAGTGGTTATGTAACGCTGAGGCCTGTGATCCGCCCGTCACGTCTCTGTGGAGTATCGTTGGACGTGCCTCTGATGTGTGTCTCTCTCTCTCTCTCTCTCTCTCTCTCTCTCTCTCTCTCTCTCTCTCTCTCTCTCTCTCTCTCTCTCTCTCTCTCTCTCTCTCTCTCTCTCTCTCTCTCTCTCTCTCTCTCTCCTCTCTCTCTCTCTCTCTCTCTCTCCCTCTCTCTCCCCCTCTCTCTCTCTCTCTCCCCTCTCTCTCTCTCTCTCTAGGTGCTGTGGGAGATCACGCGCTTCTTCCTCCTGGCCATAGAGCTCAGCGTGGTCATACTCGGTCTGGCCTTCGGTTCGTTTGCCTCCTCACTGGTTTCTCTTCTGTTTTTCTGATATTTGAGGAAACGTGAAACAGCTGTGCTCGTGTTTAACCCTTTCAGCCCTGGATTCTTCTACAGGCTGAGTGTGTGTGTGTGTTTCCTTCCTCTCTCAGGTCACCTGGAGAGTAAATCCAGCATCAAGCGTGTGCTGGGCATCACAGCTGTCCTGTCTCTGGCTTACTCCATCACACAGGTGAGCACGCCGGCTGCACTCTGCCTCTGTGTGTGTGTGTGTGTGTTGGGTGAGGTGTATAATGGTTGGTTGTGTGTGTGTGCTTGTGTCAGGGCACGCTGGAGATCCTGTACCCAGGACCGGCACCTGTCGGCTGAGGACTTTAACATCTACGGTCACGGAGGTCGTCACTTCTGGCTGGCGAGCTCCTGCTTCTTCTTCCTGGTCAGTGACATCGCCGGAGCTGAGCTGAAGTTTTGACTCGATCAATAACCGATCACTAACGTCTGACGCTGTGTTCCACAGGTTTACTCTCTGATCGTGATCTTACCTAAGACTCCAGTGAGGGACAGGATCTCTCTGCCATGTGAGTCACACACACACACACACACACACACACCTGTTTACACTCTGAGGCTCTGTGTGTCGCCCTGTGTGTGTGTGTGTGTGTGTCTGATGTGTGTTTGCTCTGTGCAGCTAAGCGGAGCTTCTACGTCTACGCTGGCATCCTGTCCTTACTGAACCTGGTCCAGGGCCTGGGCAGCGCTCTGCTGTGCGCCGAGATCATAGAGGGACTCTGGTGAGTCTGATCCTTAAGGCTCAGCTCAGTTTGAGACTCAGACAGAGAAAAATACACTCAATCAATCTGCTGTTGTGTTGATGTAGTTAAGGATGAGATGCAGTCTGAGGTCACTGAGCTCTCTCTCTCTCTCTCTCTCTCTCTCTCTGTCTCTCTGTCTCTCTCTGTCTGTCTCTCTCTCT
>NW_027467129.1:2500-20000 GCF_046128005.1 Genypterus blacodes | reverse complement strand
GCTCTCAAGAGGACAGGTCCTCGTGCCTTTGTTTGAGCTGAGAAATTAGGTCTTCTCTTTTCTCACTGAGAAAATATCTCCTCTTGCACATTACTATGCCAACATGAAGTTCACAGCTAAACTTGCCTTCCTCTGTGACATTCTTTCATTGCTTAACCAGCTGAACATCTCACTTCAAGGGAGAACTAGCAAGATATTTTTTGTTGCAGACAAAGTTCAAGCTTAAAAAAAGAAACTTGCTTTGTGGACTAAGAGGGCCCAGGAAGAGAGGATGGACATGTTTCCACTATTGTCTGACATTTTGGAAAACTCCCCTCAGGTGAAGATCAGTGACTCAGTCTCTCAGCACCTCTCACAACTGGCAAGGAAATTTGATCCTACAGAGGGACACATGTGGATTTTGGACCCATTTTCTGCGGATCCTACTAGACATGATGTTGCTTTGCCCTCAGATCCGGAGTCCCAGCTTCTGGAAGTTTCCACAGACAGCACATTAAAGTTGCAGTGGGACAGAGTGGACCTGGGCTCCTTCTGGATCGCTGTCTCAAAGGAGCACCCATGTCTAGCACTAAGGGCTGTGAAACTCCTCCTCCCATTCACAACTACATACTTGTGTGAATCAGGATTTTCCATTGTGGCCACAACTAAGACCAAAGCCCGAAACAGACTGAAATCAACACTGGAGGCAACTCTGAGAGTTTGACTTTCCTCCATTCCACCCAGACTAGATCTGATCATGTCTGAGAGGCATTAACTTTATAAGGGAGTTGTGTAAGAAGTTGTGACTGTTCTGAAGAGCAAGTTCTGGCTCTGCCATGCACCTTTTAAATTCATTTGCAGATTAGAAGGCTGTATTTTCATTTGCACTTTACTTTTACAGTTTATTTATTTCAGAAAAAACATTATTTTGAAAGTATTCATTTTATCACCCCATAATTTATTACTTATCACAGGTCCAGTTTTTTACAACTGTTTGTATGAGCGCCTCCTTTTTGTTGTGCTGCATGTTGTTGTTTGTGCTGGTTTATGTTTGAAAATAGATCAATATCTTTGTGATGAGCACATGGTTCATGTCATTTGACAAGGTTTAGGCCTGTTCAACTATAAGTAGATCAGATATAGTTATTGAATACAAATCAAACCAATTCAGTGTTAATATTGGAATGGGCCCCGGGCCCGTAAGTACTGGAAAGGTTGGGCCCCGAGGTCAAAAAGGTTAAGAACCCCTGATCTAGAGGTCCACGAAATGTTCCCTCTCTCTCTTTTTCTCTCTCTGGCTCTCCCCCCTCCCTCTCTGGCTCTCCCCCCTCTCTCTCTGGCTCTCCCCCCTCTCCCTCTGGCTCCCCCCCCTCTCTCTCTGGCTCCCCCCCCTCTCTCTCTGGCTCTCCCCCCTCTCTCTCTCTCTTTCACAGCGTTTTCTCCTTTGCTCAATGTCTTTGTGTTTTTCGTTTTAAGCCAATGATGGAGTCTTAGAGCTCACATGTCTTAGTTGAAGTGTTTGGTTTATAAATACTTGTAAATAAAAGTTGTTAAAACTCAAACTCCCCCCCCCCCTCTCTCTCAACCTTTGTACTTCAGTCAGTCAGTCAGATAAGATCAGAGCCTTTATTGTCTAGAGCAGTGATTCTCAACCCCCAAAAGTGGGTCGCGGACCCGTTCTCAGTGGGTCGCGGGCCTTTGCCTGGGAAAAAAAATGTTAAGAACAAAATCCTGTGCTTTTATTTTGAAATGGATTTTTTATGCAGCGGAGTGCCGTCTATTCACACTCCTTAACAGTAGGTGGCGATAAAGCGATAAAGCCTCGTAATTAACTACATTAAACGAGGTGCAAAGAACACCCGATGTTTTCAAAAACTGTGCCAAGATCTTGGTAGTGAGCATGTACAGGTGTTGTATCATGCCGAGGTACGCTGGCTTTCAAGGGGAAAGGGACTGTCCCGTTTTTATGAACTACGAAGTGAAATTGCAGCCTTTCTTGCCCAGAACAAGTCGCCTCTTGCAGACCTGTTTAGCAACAGTGTGTGGCTCGCACACGTTGCTTACCTCGCTGATGTGTTCGAACAGTTAAACACATTAAATGTGTCTATGCGGGGGAGGGGGGACAACATTTTTGAACAATATGACAAAATCAATGCTATCAAAAAAAAGATCTCCGTGTGGGCAAGTCATGTTTCTAAAAAACGATTGGACATGTTCCCCAATGCTGTCATGAGGGACAGCGACTGGACACGGCAGGAAAAAATGTAATGGAGAAAACAATCACGACACATCTGAATAAACTTCTGGAGCGGTTTAATGACTACTTTCCTGAGACACAGAGGGATGACGACCGGATACGTGAGCCCTTTGGAATCAACGTAGAAAGCGTCACGTTGCCAAGCAACGAAGAGAGTCAGCTGGTGGAGCTGTCACGTGACCGCACGCTGAGAAAGAAATTCACGGAGGTAAGCCTCTCCCAGTTCTGGTGCAGCGATGTGATGAGCGAGTATCCTTCCCTTGCCACTCGAGCAGTAAAAATCCTCCTACCATTCAGCACTACCTATCTCTGTGAGTGTGGCTTCTCAGCTCTGGTTCAGCTGAAGACTAAACACAGAAATAGACTGGATATTGAGCATGACCTCAGAGTTGCCTTGTCTACTATAACTCCAGACTTTGAGACTCTTGTCAGGAGCAAAACACATCCCCAGTTCTCCCATTAATTCCTCCAAACTCAGGTCTGTCAGTGTTACACCTAAGGTTGAAGTGAGTGCTGTTTAATTGTCTTCATGTTTTTCAGTATTTACCTACTGATAAGTATATGTAATCAGAAGAAAAGTGAATTTTGTATACTTGAATCTTTTTGAATTGCACTTTTTGTTGAATTGATTTTGACTTTGTAGATAAAAGCTGCTACTCAAGACACTGAATCCTTTTCCATAGTGCAGTGTTTGGTAGTAAGATTCAGTGAGGGACTATTCTCAGTCTTTTTTAAACTACTTCTCAGTAGTTGGACTTTTTTATTTCATGTTTGCATGAAAGCACTTTTGAGTCTGTGAAGTCTGTTATGTTGTATTACCTTGTGTTCTTAAGATGCACTTTTTGTTCTTTAATTCAAATGCAGCTAATTGTAAATATTTCCCTCTTTAGCACTGCGTTTTGCATTGCACTGTGTTGGAATACTGTCTCAGGTTCAAACTGCTCCATCTTTTCATTAAATACATTTGAGAAGTTGAACATTTTCCTCAATTTGGGTCGCGGCTTGTCATTAAGGGGTGATGGTGGGTCCCAAGCCAGACCAGTTGAGAACCACTGGTCTAGAGGGCCATGAAGTGTGTCCTGGACCAGTCCAGTCCAGTATCTGTATCTGTTTATAAACTAACATTCAGTCGCTCCATGCAGAGACGGATCAGAGCTCCACTCACCTGTGCTCATCATCACAATGAGCCTAGGATGAAGAGTCAAGCAGAACTCCCCCCCCCCCCCCCCTTACTGTGTGTGTGAGGGTCCAGGTTCATGACTGAAGTTTGGAGGTCCCTCATCTTCATCACCACAAACACTCATCTTCACCACACTACAGAGAGGGGAACACACACACACACACGCACGCACGCACGCACGCACGCACACACACACACACACACAGTGTATAAAGAGAACAAATACAGAAACTCTACAATACATATGAAACCAGAGGAAGCATTAAAGTACACAAACACACACACACACACACACACACACACACACACACACACACATATATGAATACACACATACACGCCACATACCCACGATCTCAAAAACGAACACACACACACACACACACACAAACACACACACACACACACACACACACACAAACACACACACACACACACACACACACACACACACACACACACACACACACACACACACACACGTATGAAAAACAAACTATGATCCATTAAATCATCGAATTAAACTCAAACTCACGCTGCGTCACGTCTTCCTCTGCTGCTCTTCCTCATTTTCACTTTGTGTTTTGTCAGTACATCCGTGTGTGTTTGTGGGTCTGTGTGTCTGTGTGTGTGCCGTTTAGCATCATCTAGTGGACGGGTTGTAGAAGTGTGTTTTCTCCTGTTTCTCTTGATTTAAATAAGTTCAATAAATGCTGGAAATGAAGTCCTAACAAAAACAATATTTCTGATCTATAAAGGGGGGCCAGCAGAACAAGTTTGGGAACCACTGGTCTGGATGATTCCTCATGCACGCCAGCAGGGGGCGCTGAGGTCACCGGCTCCCATCAAGTTGAAGTGAAGTAGTTTCAAGAGGAATAGAAGAAGATTCCAAACTTATTTAAGAGTTGACATTTGAGTCCAATTTCTTCTTGAAACTGTCAGGAATCATTTTAATGACTTCAATCCCTTTATTCTATCAATGATAGGGGTTTGTGTTTGCTGTGTTTAGAGAGAAACCGGAGCTGCACTTGAACTCATCACGCTCAAACAGAAATGCAGCTACAATCAATCAAATGTTACTTTGGAACGTGTGTGTGTACTGTGTGTGTACACACTGAGCCAGACAGCTACACAAAGATCAGTCAAGCTCTTCAAACATCCAGTGGATGGCTTTAAAGAGAGAACACGTCCTGGTGTCACTCAGTGTGCATGGCAGTGTGAGAGAGAACGAGTCCAGCGACTGACCGCAGGAAATGAAATTCTGATGGAACAAACAATAAACACAGGCCAGTGAAGCTGTGTGTGTGTGTGTGTGTGTGTGTGTGTGTGTGTGTGTGTGTGTGTGTGTGTGTCCGTCCTCACCGTCCTGTCCTCCAGGACCACCGTCTGTCTCTCTGTGAACGAAGCGCTGTCTGAAGGTCTGAGCGTACGGGATGAAGGTCCTCTGAGCGAAGCCTGCAGCCAGGGTCAAAGGTCACATCACTGTAAATACATCTCACTACAAAAGTGGAGGGAAATACAACACAATCTAAAAAGGCTCCAGAAATGTCTGTTAATTGGAGATAAAGTTCATATCTGGTATGAAATTGTTGATATAGAACAACTGTTGAGAAATAAAAATAGTATGAAATGAAGAAGCTGGGGTGAACAAAGTTCACAGTGACCAGAGTGCTGGCCCCGACAAGTCTGGAGATAAGACAGACAACAGACAGACTCTCCCAGAAGTAAAACTATGTTACCTGCACTAAACTTATGTATTCTAAAAGCTAGAGGGCTAAGATTTTGTGATTACACAGATGTGCAATAAAAGTCCAGGAGGTTCTGCAGCTGTAGATAACCTGAAGATAACCTGAAGATAACCTGAAGATGACCTGAAAATGACCAGAGGATGACCAGAGGATAACCTGAAGATGACCAGAGGATGACCAGAGGATGACCAGAGGATGACCATCTACAAACAGTCAGGACATGACATGCCTGTGCCCCCCGCCAGCAAATAGCTCATACAACTAGGGGTTGTAGTAACGTCGCTATGGCAACCACCGGCCCACCAATCCGCAGCTTTCTGACCGCAGCGTCATCTTGAGCTTGGGAACGCCCCGAGTTCACAGCATTTAGGCAAATGTCCGGTGATAATTCGTGGCCTTTCTTCATCGCGTGCTGAGAGACGACCAGCGATGCTTCCGGGTTATCACAATAAAACTCTCTGAAAGTTTCAGTCCGTCTTTTCCTCATTCAACTCACCAATCCAACCAACACGCTGGAGGACTCTCTGCTCCGTCCTCCAACAAAATCTTGTCCATATTGCTGAGGCGTGACGTCAGAGTGAGTCTCCGCTCAGCTCGATGCTCCATCACATCGTTTATCTAAATAAAGATCAGGAGGAAACGGAGCAGCGTTCACTTTGTGTTCAACGCTACAATCACATTTAAGCTAACAAAGTTGAAGTGTTTGAAGAATAAATCTGCAAGAAATCAAGAAATCTTTTCCTCTAATGAGCTCCAGGTTTCAGCTCAGCCAGTTTCAGTCTGTGAGCCTAAAGTTTTCCTCTGAAAGAAGAAGAAACCAACAAACAGACGCATGAACAAAAACACACTCAGCCGTGAGTTCACTTCCATCAGCTTTAATGAGTGACAGCACATGAATGTAACGGAGACAGGCCAGGCTGAGCGCCGCCTGAGTGTTTACCACAGTTTGGGTTTCCAGGAGAGATGAAGTTCAGACGAGTAAGACTGCAGAACAACAACAACACTAAATGTTACATTTACTGTCGTCTAACTGCTAAAACTGTAAAACCAGCCGGAGCATTAGTGCTGCGCTCCAGATCCACCAGGAGAGACTCAGTCAGCTTCAGATCCACCTGGAGAGACTGAGTCAGCTTCAGATCCACCTGGAGAGACTCAGTCAGCTTCAGATCGACCTGTAGAGACTCATTCAGCTTCAGATCGACCTGTAGAGACTCATTCAGCTTCAGATCGACCTGTAGAGACTCAGTCAGCTTCAGATCGACAAGGAGAGACTCAGTCAGCTTCAGATCGACCTGGAGAGACTCAGTCAGCTTCAGTTTGACCAGGAGAGACTCAGTCAGCTTCAGATCGACCAGGAGAGACTCAGTCAGCTTCCTTCCTTACCTCAGAGGATCAATCAGGTAAACAAACAAACAGGTTCAGATTCAGACAGAAGCAGAATCCATCCAAACTGAAAACTTGGATCAAAATCAAATCTGTGTTCAGGAGATTCTCTGTGAACTGAAGGTGACAAACTGAGCTGCAAGGTCAAAGGTCAGAGCTCCAAATACTCATTTAGCAATAAGACACCAAATACAAACATTTAAATAAATTGAAACAAGGCTAAAAAAAAATAAAATTATTGAAACAAAGCTAAAAAAAAATAAAATTACAAAATAAAACAAATGAACACAAAAGAAAAATGTAAAGGAAACAAAATCTAATGTTTCAAATCAAAACAAAGTTTCATCAACTTCATTTTTCTAAGGCTTCGTTTTATTTCTAATCAAACCCAAAGTCTGATTGATGTGAAGCTTCATCTGTGACGCAGCTGCAGTCTGAGTGAAAACAGTCTGAGCGGACCAGAGTCCGGACCGGACCAGGACCCTGAAGGTGATGTCACTGCCTCTTCCTGGTGGTCACTGATTGGCCAATGCTGGCACCTCCTCCTCCTCCTCCTCCTCCATTGGTTGGCTGCCAAATCCACTGTCAACGGTGACCTCTGATTGGACAAACAGAACAACGTCAACCGAACCCCAACCGGAATGGAAGTTCAGAGCTTTAGTGTGAGGACATTGAGTTTAGTGTGTGGTGTGTGTGTGTGTGTGTGTGTGTGTGTGTGTGTGTGTGTGTGTGTCCATGCTGACCCACAGGAAGTCTGAGGCTGTAAATGAGTTCAGGATCCTCATCTGTTATGATTATAAGTGATTGATCCATCAGGACTGAAAAGCTTTAAGCTGCAGTCAGACTTGAGATGATGATGATGATGATGATGATGATGCTGCTTGTTAAAGTAACCCTATGTTGACCGTCTCACCTCAGGACGCAGGCGTTTGTGTTCAGCGCTCTATACGCCGCCCTGGTGTTTGGAGGGCAGCACTACATGAGGCTCAGACCCAAGATGAACCTGCGGCGTCCGCTCGTCCTCTGGTCGCTCAGCCTCGCTCTCTTCAGGTAACTTCTCCTTCTCACACAAACGTGGCCAAACGGGCCTCCATCTCCATGGTGACGGGCGGCGTGCTGATGATCAGGAGACGCACACTTCTTCATGTCTGAACTTCCTGTTCACAGCATCGTGGGCGCCGTGCGGACCGGCTACTACATGTTCCACGTTCTGGCGTCCAGCGGCTTTAGGCGCTCCATCTGTGACCAGAGCTTCTATAATGGACCAGTCAGATCTTCCTGCACTGGTACCACCACATCACCGTGCTGCTGTACTCCTGGTACTCCTACAAAGACATGGTGGCCGGCGGCGGCGGCTGGTTCATGACCATGAACTACACCGTGCACGCGCTGATGTACAGCTACTACGCCGCTCGGGCGTGCCCCGCCCCTTCGCCGTGGTGATCACCAGCGCTCAGATCGCTCAGATGGTCATGGGCCTGACGGTCAGCGGGCTGGTGTACCGCTGGATGCAGCAGGGCGACTGTCCGTCACGCGTGGACAACATCGCCTGGGCGACGCTGATGTACCTCAGCTACCTGCTGCTCTTCTCCAACTTCTTCTACCAGACGTACCTGCGGAGGGGCGCGGCGTCCAAACACGCCAAGGCCGACTGAACACCCGGGGGGGGGGCTGAGCTGGACAAGTGATGAAGATGATGATCAATGTTTATTAATCCAAGCTGCTCCTGGACGATGTTTGTTTGTTGTCAGATGTTTCTCCTCTGCATCAGCTGGTGGCGTCCTCACAGACGGTGGATCGATCCTCTCCTCAGCTTCACGTCGCACAACTTAGCCTTAATCGTGTCAGAAAGTTCCGTTGATTAGCTTTGTTGAAGGCCTCTGTCTTTAGCTTTCTTTAATATGTGGTATATTTTGCTTGTATATCTAGTATCTCAATAAGAACATATATTCATTCTACTAGGGAAGGCCTTACAGCTGACAATGGACAAAGGAAAAGTGGACTGAACTGGACAAGGAATGTAAATGCACCGGAGGTCAGCAGTTTAAGCCGTGGGCTTAAACAGCTGACATATAGATGACAGTTTATGGCCGTAGAATAGTCTAAATTAGTAACGATAAGGTGAACTAAACAACATCATGCAAGATTAAGGAAGACTAGGCCCGTCTGTTAAACAGTAAGACATGTGTAGATTAGACACTGCGTGAAAGTGGACTTTGAGGAATAGTCATTTTTTGGTTAAAAATAAAGTGAAGAAGAGATGAGTAAAGAATAAGAGTAATAAAGAGATAAGAAGTACAGAATAACAGAGAAGAAGATTTAAAGGAAAAGCCGCAGATTTGGACAAAAGCCCTCTGGGAGGCGATGTTAGATGGGCCATAAAACCTGGAAAAGCTCACTAGGACAATTTCAGGTCAGTCTGGGAACTGGAGGTTGTAAAAAGAAATTCAATTGCAAGTTCCAATCGAACACTCGTTGACGAACAAGTGTCTGAAGAAGCCTCTCATTGAATATTTTCAGCCTCAAAAGGTAGCACAAATTAAACAGAGTAAATAAAGGATAACAGGAGCGGCAGATAAAAGCATGCTATAGGGAAATGTACGAATGAAACTCAGGAATTTGGGAATGAATACCGGTTGTATTTTTGGATGATATTGCATTAGCTATGCGTTTTGTAAGATTGTTTTGTGTTTTGACTGTGAGTGACTGATCTCAGGGGCAAATAGAGCTGGTCTCTCTCTGCCGCTGCTGCGTGGGTCACTCTGGTGCGTGTGTGTGTCTCTGTGTTAGCTGTGTGAGAAAGGAACTGTTTGGTTAAGTGATTAATGTTGATGGGAGATGTTGTGTTACAAAAACATATAAAGGTTGTGATAAAGAGTAGGAGACTTAGCAATAGATATAGGGAAAGATAATTTGTGTCAACTATTGATGAATTAGAAGAAATGAAGGGGACTTTTTACTTTATAGAAGAATGAGCCTTGAATAAGAGGACAGTTATTTGATTTGGTTAAATATATATGAGCCCCTATATAGGACAGTGTTTACTTGATAAAATAAATGAGACTTCTTGGACGTTTTGTGTTTGAAGACAAGTGGAGAGATAGGCACATTTGTACGCATAAGCATGAATAAAGAAAAATAATTCACTAGGAAAAAGAGTACAAAACAATACAGTTGTGGGTAATAATAAAGTATTATTGGAGTATTATATGTGATTGTAAATTGGGATATGATACAAGAAGAACAGATGTTTGTAATAAATTGCATTGACTATTATGCAATTTAAAATGTTTAGTAGGCTTGTATAGGATACCAACATTGTACTCTGTTTCTCTCTTTGTTCTCCTATGGTGTGTGAGAGCTAAGGGGGAGAAAAGGAGGAGAAAGCATAGCCAGGAGGCGGCTGGCCAGCACGTCACACGGATTGAGGATCGCTGACGACAGAGTGTGCAGCTCCTGAATCCAGTCTGATCAAGGCCAGTCTATAGTTTTATTTACAAACTCCTTCAACAAATACCTGCTTTCCAAAAATGTTTCTATAGTTTATACATACTTATGACTATAATTGGTTTGTTTTCACATATAATGTTATAAGAAAATCTCTAAATTTTGGTTTAAAAGATTGCATTTATGACATAAACCTACTGAATTACTTAGAAAAAGCTTGGCAACGGACTGACCAGTTAGAGTGTTATTATTTGAGTTAAACTCTGTGGAGAGTTGCAAATGTGTGTTTTATTGTTGGTATATGGGTTGTTTTGATCTGCAAATTGGACACCAAATAATAGAAACGGGAATAGCAGAAACAACTATTAAGATGTATCCAAGTACCAAAAGCAAGAAAAAGACTCAACGACAAACCAAGGGTACACGGAAGACCAGGAGAAAGGAGTCTGATGATAGTGATCAGAGTGGTCAAGAGAGATCCATGGGTGGATATGATTCTGCGGTCAGGCGGATCCTGGCTGCAGCAGGAAGGAGGTAGAGATGAAAACACAGGAGGATGGAAGGCAAGCAGGTAGAGGAGGAGTTAAAGAAAAAGGATATGGCAGGGACGAAAGAAGAGACCACCCAGAAGAAGACGGTGGAGAAAACAGAAGTAGAGAAAGAAACGGATGAGGGCGCAGGTGTGGACAGAAAGACGGATGTGAGGATGACAGAGGAAGAGACAAACCGGAAGGACGTGTTGAGAAAGACAAGAAGGATGAGGGAGAGAAACAATCTGGAGAGAAGAGAACCATGAAGTCAATGAGGGTAAAGATGGATGGACAGAAAGAGGAGAAGCAACAGACTGCAAAGAAGACGCTCACGATTTCTTGTGACCTGAAGTTCTTTTATCTACCTTTGTTGAACACACTTATTGTAAGTCGCTTTGGATAAAAGCGTCTGCTAAATGACCGTAATGTAATGTAATGTAAAGACAAAGTTGGAAGAGAGGCTCGAAGAGAGGCTCGAAGAGAGGCCGAAAGAAATGCCGAAAGAAATGCCGACCAATATGTATCACACAGGGATACATCTTCTGGACCAGAGAGCCAAGAAGAGGTGGAAGACTGCTTAGAAGAGCTACAAATAGAGAAAAAGAAAAAAAGTCCCTTAAAATCAAGCGTGGGTTTGTGCTCAAGAAAAGAGAAGTCACCCAAGAAGATGTGCCCAGTGATCATCCGAGGACGGAAGCTGGAGTATAATCCTTGGCAGAGTACAGATATGTCAAGCATAATGGAGAAGTTACCTGCTCTTCAAGATGGAGCACATCCTTGGACTTCAAAGATGGATGAGATCATGGTAGGAACACAATATGCCATGGGAGAAATCATGAGGGGCTGATAATAGCACCTCCGGACCTGTTAGGTCTGATGATTCAGGAAGCACATGGGTTAGCTCATGTTGCAAGGGGAGAAGTTAGAAGAAAGATCTCAAAGGAATATGGATTTTGGGCACCGTGTTTGCTTGAACAGATTGATGACGTCATAGGCAGATGTACTATTTGTCTGAAAAATAATGTTTGGAAGGGTGTGATGGTTCCTCCGGGGTACATTCCAACTCCGAGGGGGCCTATGCGAGAACTAGTTATAGACTTTGTCGACATGATAAAACCAGTTGAAGGAAAGAGATATATGACGCTCAGTCAGATGCCAAGTTCTTATGTAGAGAGGTCATAAGCAGGTGGGGACTTCCAGATCGGATATCCTCAGACAATGGGAAGGAGTTTGTTGATAAGATTGTAGAATTGATTTTAGGTGTTAGTAATTCTACGAGAGGGTGATGTAATCAAAGGGGGGAAATAGAAAAAAGTGACCCTGATAAATCTGAAATAATTACATGTATTCATTTGTATTTGATGTTTTGATTTACATCTGTTGTTTTTGCAAAAGATACTTGGTGTTTTTTCTTTCCTTCCAGAAGAAGATTGGGGGAATGATAGGCTGAAAGAATTCAGATACGCAAACAAGGACAATAAGAATGGACTGAAGGACTCTGAACAAGGACACGATGATCAGATGTTCAGATTCAACACATCATCAACACTACGTTGAAGAGTCGATGATGCTGACAAGAATGCAGTGTGTTATGTTTTTAGGTTTTCTCTTATATGAAATTGCGTGATTAATACTTAAATTGCATATTATTTTCTTGATGCTAGTGTGAAGAGTGATGTTTTCAGTAATAGGGTTAAGTATATTGGGACCTCAGATGTTTTGTTTCTTTCCTCGATGTTTAGGGAAATAGGGACTAGGCAGGGAAAGGTCCATCTGAAGGTTCAATGGGTCGACCAGCCTGAATTTGGACATTGTTTTGATTTTATTTTCTGAGGCTTCCATATGTATTTGCCTAAGATATACTTCACATAGATTGTTAAATTTCTTTTAATTGGTCTGGAGTACTATATGTGGTCGCCTAGGCAGAGGGGCCGCGAGAGAATTTTCCTGTCTAGATTGTATGATGGATATTTCAAGAAAGATGGCTGCCTGACAGGTTTTTCCATCTCGCACTCCATAAAGAAGAATTACGAATTAAGAATTGATGAAATTGATAAAGTTATGATGTAAGAAACACATGTAGGAGGAATTATTATCTCTGTTAAAATTGTATTCATGTATGCTATACTCTTTTGTTTTCGAGACTCTGACAGAGTCCCGAAGGGGGGAATATGTGGTATATTTTGCTTATATATCTAGTATCTCAATAAGAACATATATCCATTCTACTAGGGAAGGCCTTACAGCTGACAATGGACAAAGGAAAAGTGGACTGAACTGGACAAGGAATGTAAATTGCACCGGAGGTCAACAGTTTAAACCTTGGGCTTAGACGACAGTTTATGGCCGTTATAAAAGTGAACTATTACCAAATATGGTCATGTAGTGTTTACAGGGGTCCCAGGTGGTTTGTCAATATCCACTGAACGGGTCTTTTCTTGAGTGACAATCAACTGTATAAATACGTCTGAAAGTCAGAGTTGGGGAGCGACTCATTCCGGCTGCAGAGTCTCTCACAAGCGATCCATGGTGCTTGTTATGATGCTGTACTTTGTATAATAAAACCCTATTATACAAGCAAAGACAGTGTCAGCGGAGATCCTTCCTTCCTTCATCTTCACATCATCGCAACCCAAGATTACACTAAAGGTGTGAGAGAGAACGAGTCCAGCGACTGACCGCAGGAAATGAAGTTCTGATGGAACAAACGATGAACACAGGCCAGTGAAGCTGTGTGTGTGTGTGTGTCTTCACCGTCCTGTCCTCCAGGACCACCGTCTGTCTCTCTGTGTCCACTCGCACCACCCGGCCCTGAACGAAGCGCTGTCCGAAGGTCTGAGCGTACGGGATGAAGGTCCTCTGAGCGAAGCCTGCAGCCAGGGTCAAAGGTCACATCACTGTAAATACATCTCACTACAAAAGTGGAGGAAAATACAACACAATCTAAAAAGGCTCACAACTTATCATTCAAGAGGGTTGATTGATAAGTTGTGAGCCTGGTTTATTGCCAATAAATGAAATCTCAGTTTGATTCTTTTCACCTGGAGGCTCAGGAGTTATCAATCAGAATGACCTGAATGACCTGAGAGTGAGGTCAGAGTGTTGCTGTGTTGAGTGACCTTGCTGGACGGAGGCCCTCAGCGCTGCCACGTTGTGATGGAAGGCGTCCCTCATGTCCACCAGCGTGAAGCTGAGTCCTGCAGACTGAAGCTGCTGAGCCGCCGCCACGCCGCCGAAGCCGCCGCCCACCACCAGCACGTGCACGTCCTCCAGCGCCGACGCCCCGCCTCCCATCGCTGAGAGAGATCAACTGTGAACCTGGAACGGAATGGAGATCGGACAGGAACTGAATAGAAATGAGAAATGGACAAATATGTCAATCAAACAATCTGTGGAGCCTGGAAGGTTCAGGATCCCAGCAGAGCAGAGGTCTTTGAATGCAGCATCACTGTTTGTATCAAACACTCTCACATCTCATTAAAGAGTTAAAGTCACAGATTTGTTCATAAACCTCCTGAATGATTCAAGCAGGATGGAAAAGTTAGTTTCCATGGCAACATTCTACAAAACAAAAGCAGAAAATGAACATTTAGCAGTTTGACTCTCATTCACCTGAGGTGGTGATTGATCTCCTGTCACTCAGACTCACAGCTTCCAGGCTTTTAGGATTCCTGTCATAAAACAAAATCACCACTTTGTTTGTTTTATAAGTGTTCGACTGACGTGGATCAAACATCTAGAGCCTGATGATGATGATGTCATATTATTGTTCTATTGTCAATTAAACTGAAAGACTGGAAATACACACGCAGCAACACAAGTGGAGTCTGAGTCTGAGTCTCAGTCTGAGTCTCAGTCTGAGTCTGAGTCTCAGTCTGAGTCTCAGTCTGAGTCTGAGTCTGAGTCTCCACATTCGGGTCATTTGTTTCTTCAACATTTGTTTCTTCATCATTAAAGGAAACAAAGGTTGAACAATTTAAATCCGTCCGGTACAAATGTGAAATCATGCGTTTTGAGAAGTTTCCCGGACTTCATCTTGATACTCGGCTGTTTATGTTTCCATGAACGTGAGTGTGTGAAATGATCTTCCTCCACTTAATCAGGTTTGTCACAAATGAAGCAGCGCTGAACGTAAACAAGAGGACTTCAGTGTTTCATGACGAACGACGTCCTGTTATCAGATCAAACTGTTATAAAACATCACGGCAGAATTTAGAGATTTCCTACAGTGAACTCACCTGCTGGTGCTGTGAAGGTTCGGTTCCGGTTCGTTCGGAGCAGACTCTGCCTGTTCGCTTTTTTAAAGTCAAAAAGTTCCGTTTTTCACCCGCTCGGGTCAGTGAACGCCTCTCTGGCGACAAGGGCCGTCCACCAATCACACCTCCGCCTGAGGTCCGAGGGGCGGGGCGCTGCCTTCAGGTACTGTAGGAAATATTGAAATCGATTAAAGAGACTTTGAAGCAATGAAACTAATGATAACACGAGTTAGTTCATTTAATTTAACCCCTCAAAATACAACAACTTTATCCTCAAACTCGCTCTTAAGCTTTTCTTTCTCTCTGTGGGAGCAATGCATCGTTGAACAGAGCGACTGGGCTCGGTGCCAACACACACACACACACACCCACACACACACTTACCTGGACAGGAGGAACCTTTATTCATAACAGAAGCTTCTTTCTGCTGAGGCGTGACGTCAGAGTGAGTCTCCGCTCAGCTCGATGCTCCATCACATCGTTTATCTAAATAAAGATCAGGAGGAAACGGAGCAGCGTTCACTTTGTGTTCGACGCTACAATCACATTTAAGCTAACAAAGTTTAAGTGTTTGAAGAATAAATCTGCAAGAAATCAAGAAATCTTTTCCTCTAATGAGCTCCAGGTTTCAGCTCAGCCAGTTTCAATCTGGTTGAATGGAATGAGGGACGTTAGCCTTTGTCTCTCACTACCTGGGCAGGTGGGACGAGATCCAGAAGCTCCCTGCCTCCTTCAGGAAGGGAAAGTGCATCCAGGCCAAACTACGCCGTACGAACCGACGGAACCATCCGGGCGGTCAACTCTCAGTTCTAGTGAGTACGGACCTCTGCCTGGACATCAAAGCCACTGCCTCTGTCCACGTCTTCTCTCTGACTCTGTGTGTGTGTGTGTGTGTGTGTGTGTGTGTGTGTCACAGTAAGGACAAGGTGAGGACAGTGGAGGGGACAGCGGTGGTTCACGACCCCAGGGACCTGTCCATGTGAGGAGGTAAAGGTCAAAGGTCAACACATATGCACTGATTCTTGAGAGTCGGGACAAAACATGTCCCACATAGACAAGTCTTATTTATATCAAAAATAAATAAATTAATAATGATTGACATACTCACAAAGTTAGATCTAAAGGAATTGTGAATACTGATGTTCTGTTTTAGCATAGATAATTACTTTTTTGAGGGATATTTGTTTAAATGTATGACCAGTGGTTAGACGGCCCATGTTATTTCTCTTGTCCTCAGCAAGAGGTCACAATATTCACCAGTCCCCAAAATCTTTAAAAACCTCTACAATTGTGAAAACATTTATATCAAATCAAACATAAGGGTTATGAATGTATAAAACAATGCATGCCATGAACATCTAAAAATATTTTCCATAGAAATCTGCCTATCAAAGTTGTGTCCTCTGTTTCCGTCAACTCCGTCAGATTTTGTCATAAACCTCATTAAATCAGGCAATAGCATGGTCAGCTATATCCCTGAGGGTCCCTTTTCATTCCCCTGGCTGTGGTGAATACATCAATACCACACATTGTCTGGTTTGTTTGACATTTTTTGATATTTTAGATGAACAATGTCAATTTTCCTATGGTCACAGCTGGAGCATGTCAACACCATCTCTCTGTTATGATACCTTTTAATAAACCATATTGGATTCAATGAAAGTATTTTATTGTGATTATGGAGACAGCTAGCAATAGCCAAAAAACTAGCTAGCTAGCTGCAGTGTTTTTTTCTGCAGAGGGAAAAAACATGCCATTTCGTCAACTCCGTCAGAGTCAACTCCGTCAGGTTTTATGTCTGACGGAGTTGACATGTTAGCTGACGGAGTTGACAAATCCACCAATAACCGCTTGCCAATATTATACTATTTTCGAACATAGTAAAGGAATAGAATGTTGTAATGGCTGTGTCTTATCTCCCACTACTTCCACTGGACATTGATTTTGTCTGCACAAGCCAGTGTATGTTTTCAACATCTTGTTGTAGGAACACACACTGCACCTTTAAGATTTTACATCAATCAATCAATCAATCAATCAATCAATCAATCAATCAATCAATCAGTCAATCAATCAATGAATCAGTCATGTTAAGTAAATGGACATCTGATACCAAGACCATTGCTGTGGATACTGAGCATCAAGATGTGAAAGTGGAATTTCTGCATCCCCATGGTCCAACAGCAAAGGTTAAGCCCAAGTGTGGCAAGAAGGATGTCTGTTTCTAACCAGTTCAAGACATCATAGTGAAACTAATGGGAAATGCATCACCAGTCCAATCCAGAACAAGAGTTATCTACAGTATTGCCCCTGATGTGATGGACTTCATAGAGCGTGAGCATGTCCGACGCCTGCTGCTCAAGGCATAAGTCCCTTGTGTGACAGCATTCATGCTTTAAAGCATAGTGTGTTTTTTCAATGTAAGCACCTTCTCAACACGTGTGTTCCTGCTCTCTTCTATTTCCTAGTTTTGAAGTATGCCATGTTTTGCAGCATCACCTATGACTGATTGTTAGCTTAATTACATTTCTTCACTTATTTTTTATAATAGTTGGAAACGGTGCAATTTGTTATAGTTTGAAACGCTGTATTTACAGTTTGTTTATTTCAGTTGAATGAAAAATATGTTCAGTATAAGACAAGGAGTTGTTATTTATTAATCTATTGTCACTTCCATCTGTTCATTAATCAGAAATGCAAATACAATTTTGTCAACTCCG
>NW_027467128.1:82500-88204 GCF_046128005.1 Genypterus blacodes | reverse complement strand
GTGAAAGGACCTCAGCTGGGATTAGAAACAGGAGATTGACTGAGTGGACTGAAGACGTGTGAGATGTTTACTTTCCTGTCTTTTCCCTCCTGGAGACTTCTTATCATCGCTCTCCCCCATCTGGTTTCTGTCCGTGTTGACGTTAGTCAGAGAGCGGAGCGGACGGCGACCTGAGAGGAGGAACTCTCAAAGAGCCCCTCGCCTCCTGCCAGGTCGCCTGAAGGCATCTCCTCTCCTTTCACGCATGCCTGGGTACAAATGCCATCATTCTGAAAAAATGACATTTCCTGAGCGCTTGATAAGATCAAGCACAAAGATGTGAAAAATGGGCCTCATATTCTCTCATCTATCAAAACTCAGGCAGGTAGAACATGAAGAAAGAGCTTTAGTAAAGACTGCACACCCTCAGAGAGAGAGAAGAGAGGAGAGAAGAGAGAGAGAAGAGAGAGGAATGTCTGACTGGAATCGAGAGAGAGAGAGAGAGAGAGAGAGAGAGAGAGATTTTCTGTCCTTTCTCTGGCTGCAGAGTAACTGTGAGTGTGGGTTTGGCAGAGAGAGAGACACGCTGAGTGTGAGACAGGCTCTGTGGCACAGTGTTTACGATAGGCAAGGGGCCAAGAGGCTAACAGGAGTCTAGACAAACCGGTCAAGACGTGGAGTGTGTCCAAAAGGAATCCAATCAAAGGGGGAGAGAGAGAGGGAGAGAGACAGACAGACAGACAGATAGAGAGAGAGAGAGAGAGAGAGAGAGAGAGAGATTTGGGAGGACAGATGGACATGTTTGATGAAGATTGAGGAATCTGGATAACTGAGCTTGAGGTTGTCATAGTAACACAACCCAAAAACACTCTCTCCTCTCCAGCCGCCGCCAACTGGCCGTAATGGATATGTTTATATTTAGCTGCAACACACAGCCGCTCTAACATGCACTTACTGCTCTAGTAATAACTCTGTAATTAACCTCCGACATGCTGGAAAAGACATGAGTCACTTTATAAAAGGTTAACTGAGAAAACTTGACTTCTCTCTCTCTCTCTGCCTCTCTGCCTCTCTCTCTCTGCCTCTCTCTCTCTGCCTCTCTCTCTCTCTCTCTGCCTCTCTGCCTCTCTCTCTCTCTGCCTCTCTCTCTCTCTGCCTCTCTCTCTCTCTGCCTCTCTCTCTCTCTGCCTCTCCCTCTCTGCCTCTCTGCCTCTCTGCCTCTCTCTCTCTGCCTCTCTCTCTCTGCCTCTCTCTCTCTGCCTCTCTCTCTCTTTGCCTCTCTCTCTCTCTGCCTCTCTGCCTCTCTCTCTGCCTCTCTCTCTCTCTCTCTCTCTCTCTCTGCCTCTCTCTCTCTCTGCCTCTCTCTCTGCCTCTCTGCCTCTCTCTCTCTCTGCCTCTCTCTCTCTCTGCCTCTCTCTCCCTCCCTCTCTGTCCCTCTTCCTCCTTCCCCGTGTCACACACACACTGAATGGTTTCCTGGATGCATTGATCTCCCAGAGTCTCTCCCAGTGCAGAGGGGAGTGCAGATGTTGTTGCTCTCCCTCTCCCTCTCTCCCCCTCACACGTCCTGTTCTATTCTGATGCGTGGAGGTTTGAGCCGTGGTTTGAGCGTGTCTCTACAGACGGATGCCAGATTCCATCTTAGCTCTCTGGCAGACAGACAGTTGGATGTTGAAGCTCACTCCACTTCTTCTGCTTAAACAATACAGGCCTGTCATTATCTCTTCAAAGGGCCGAGCCGCACTGGTGTGAGGCCCAAACAGACAGCTGGGTGAACTGGACCCTGCCTCCTCTTCATCAGTGCCACCTCTGCTGCTCCACTCACTGTGGATCTGCAGCAGGAAGACTTCAACAGCTTCAGCAGGCTCTTAGCAGTGTTTGAGCTCTCTCTGTCTGTGTGTGTGTGTGTGTGTGTGTGTGTGTGTGTGTGTGTGTGTGTGTGTGTGTGTGTGTGTGTGTGTGTGTGTGTGTGTGTGTGTGTGTGTGTGTGTGTGTGTGTGTGTGTGTGTGTGTGTGTGTGTGTGTGTGTGTGTGTGTGTGTGTGTGTGTCTGTGGTTTTGGCTGAGTGAGAAAGCCTCATTGATGCAAGTTGCTGAATGAAGTGATTGTGATTTGGACTGAAAGGACCTCAGTATGAGAGTATGAGCTCCACAGGGCCGGATCAACTCTTCTCAGCTGAAACACACACACACACACACACACACACACACACACACACACACACACACACACACACACTCAGCTGTACCTTGAAACTCTTGAAACTGTAAACTCTTCCCTCCTGTAGGAGCTTCCTGTCTCCTCCTCCTGTCTCCTCCTCCCTCTGTCCCTGTGTGTCACTCACATCATATAAACACCATATCTGAGCCCAGCAGGCTGGTCTGCTGGCTCTGGTGGGGCTGTAGTCTTGCTGTGGTCCGATCGTGAGAACAGGCTGCTGCGCTGCTTTAAGCACTCTAAGCTGCTTAATGTAGAGAGGCAGTGTTTGCTCCTGATGTCACAGCGACAGGAAGCTGCTGCCTCTCAGGGCGGAGGGACGTCGCCTACAACCCAGATATTCACCCGCCGCATTTAGATTTGCATACACACTTGAAGAATTTGATGGCACTTTCCCACACAGCGCCTCCCTGCTAATCCTCCACCTTTGACTCTGAGCGCTCAGGACGCTGCCGTCGCACGTTACCAAGCGCTCTGACTCTGCTAATGAGGCGGATTAGAGGCTGAGGTCATAGATGAGCTCAGCGTGGAGCCCTGCAGGTATTACCTCAGAGGACAGGGACCTGGAGGGGCACTAACAGGGTCCACCCGGGTCCTCCTCTGTGTAGCCACGCTGATCTCCAGTCACTCAGAGGTTTTGTCCCCAGGCTTCCCAGACTCTCCTCCCTCATTTCCTGTCCCCACTCTGAATCCACCCAGTCACTGTGAACTTCCATCTATCTCATAATGTGATAAAGTTAGGGCTGCACAAGTTTGGGATCGTTCTGAGAGGAACATGGCATCATTCAGAGCTGCATTGATCCGATCCAGTGGACTTGGACCGGTTCTTGATGTTTTTAGAGGTTTGCTGCTGCTGCCCATGTTGACCACACCCACTGGGTGAAGCTCGGGTCGGGACCCCAGCCAGCTTCTCTAGTCTCATCCCTTCAATGTGACGTCTTCCCATACCAGACAAAGCAGTAACACTTCAGGCTCATCTGACTTGATCTGAAGTCAGCAGCCTCTTCAGGAGTTTCTGTTCCGTATGTTGCCTGACTGCTATCTTGGCTCAGGAGCAGAACCTGGGCCCGGCTGGTGAGGCCTCACGCTGGGGCCTCAGGCTGCTCTCAGGCGCTGTGTTGTCAGGTTCTTGACAAGCTGCTCTCAGGTTCTTGGACCTGAGAGCAGCTTAAACGCTTGAGTGGGTTTGCTGATGGTGCGAGTGTGTGGAGGTGTTGAGTCTCTGCAGACGGCTGGGAGCAGGAACAGGAAGCTACACGCTCACACAGCACAGCACAGGGCTGGGCCGCTCTTATTGTTGGTGGTATTGTATTGAACATGTTTCCCCCCCCCTCTGTCACATCCCTGGCTCTCAGGTTACCATCACACATATCTGATAGAGCTGGTTGATTGAAGGTAATAGTTCATTCTCCCTTTAAATGGTTAAACTCCTCTCCCTGTCACTCTTCCTCACTCATCCCCAGCCTCTCATTCCGCTCGTCTCCTCTTCTTATTCAGGAATGTGGTCGGAAATGTCAACAAGCAGAGGTGAAGGGGCGATGTTGGGCTGAGATGAAAGGAAGTGAGCGTTCCTGCAGCTGTCTGCTCGCTCTGACGGGGAGGAATCATAAATAATCACACTGAGTTGTGCTTTGTGATGAAGCGGGCGAGGCTGGAGGGAGGAGCAGCAGCCACTTTGCTTTCTTTGTCTCCTTTCCTTTGTCTCCTTTCCTTTTCTCTCAGCTCTGTTCTCAGATTCTCTCCCTCTCACCTCCTTAACCTCCTTTCACTCTAGATTCCCTCCACACAGACGTCTGTCAGTGGAGCCTCTCAGCCCCTCACACACCCTCAAGCCTCCATCAGCCTCCATCAGCCTCCATCCACACTCACTGACAGCCTCCTATCAGCTGCACACTGACTGACAGGTTGCCGTGGTCTCCAGTGCCAGCTCTGGGCTCTGGTTCTCTGGGCTCTGGTTCTCTGGTTCTCTGGGCTCTGGTTCTCTGGTTCTCTGGTTCTCTGGTTCTCTGGTTCTCTGGGCTCAGAGCTCGGGGGCGGGGTGTTACTAGGGACTGGCAGACAGACGGATCACATACAGTAGAAACAGATGGACACACACACACACACACCAGCTCACACACACGGTAGCCAGATGGTGACAGACTTGGCACACACCCCGGCCTTCGCCGCTCTGATTCCTCGCTGCCTCCTTTTTCTTCCTTCTCTCCCTCGCTCGCTCGGATTCTTCCTCCCCGTCTACCGCCCGTACATATGTAGCTCGCTGTGTGTGTGTGTGGGATCGATCAATCCCAAAGATGCACAGTTACGTGAGTGTGTGTGTGTGTGTGTGTGTGTGTGTGTGTGTGTGTGTGTGTGTGTGTGTGTGTGTGTGTGTGTGTGTGTGTGTGTGTGTGTGTGTGTGTGTGTGTGTGTGTGTGTGTGTGTGTGTGTGTGTGTGTGCTCACAGACTGTCAGGGCGGTGCTGTTTACTTTGAACTGCCCAGGAGAAAATTCTTTGGGATCATTTTGGTTTTAGTTCCACGTGTGTGTGTGTGTGTGTGTGTGTTCATGATAAATTAACCGAGACGAACAAAGAAGTCCTGACTTGTAATTACAACGTTTGGTTTTGTAAACACTGGCCAAAGGAGCAGAGGCCAGTTTAGATACAGTAGACACACACACACACACACACACACACACACACACACACACAGACATCTCTCCTCAGGCATGGTGGTTGTTTTTTCTTCCACCAGCTGGGCCCTGACCTCCAGCGATCCTAGCGTCCAGCGTCTTCCTCTTTCTTCTCCCTTCTATTCTAATCTAATGTCCTCCCTCCTTTCCCAGCAACGCTCCACAGGCAAGGTGCTGTTCGACCTGGCATGCGTCCATCTCAACCTGGTGGAAGGAGACTACTTCGGCCTGGAGTACCAGGACCAGCGCAAGATGATGGTACGGAACGCTCCGGGGACACACGGGGACACACAGGGACACACAGGGACACACAGGGACATGGAGGCTTGAGTCTGTTCCACACTCTGTTGTTTGGTGAACGGGCAGCTGGTTCTGATCGTGTGCTCGCTGGGTCTCTGTCATCTGCTGGGAGAATCAAAAGAAAGGAGCTGTAAAGGAAATGTAGCTTTTGGACGACAATCAGACAGAATGAGCAGAGACAGATGAGGCGTCATGGTTACTGTACCAGTATGACTTCATATTGTTTCAGATTGATGCGTTCTTACTCCGTCTCCATGGTTTCTCTCTCCTCTCCAGGTGTGGCTGGATCTGCTGAAGCCCACCCTGAAACAGATCAGACGTGAGTAGACACACAGAATTCCAGAG
The DNA here is from genome assembly GCF_046128005.1 of Genypterus blacodes. Lineage (NCBI taxonomy): Eukaryota > Metazoa > Chordata > Actinopteri > Ophidiiformes > Ophidiidae > Genypterus > Genypterus blacodes. The sequence continues at coordinate 82,690 of NW_027467128.1, read as the reverse complement.
TCAGGCGGACTTATGGAATGCCTTATCTTCCTAAATCAGAACCTAAAAGCCACTCAGGCATGTAGAGGAACCAGGAAGTAGATGAGATGATGTCCCAGCATGCAGCAGTGGGATTCCTCCCTCCACACTGTCTCCTCCTCTTCCTCTATACCTCATCCCTTCTTCTCCTGGTTCCAGGGCCTAAGAACAC
>NW_027467128.1:72500-77500 GCF_046128005.1 Genypterus blacodes | reverse complement strand
TAACGCGTTCAACTGGTCTAAGATCCGCAAGCTCAGCTTCAAACGCAAGAGGTTCCTCATCAAGCTGAGAGCAGACCCCAGTGTAAGTCTCCCCTCCGTCCCTCCTTCCTCCCTCCGCTCCCTCCTGGCCCATCATCTTCCTCCATCATCTATGTCCCCGCCTGTCTGTGTGTCTTCCAGCAGAACGCCCACCACGACACGCTGGAGTTTGCCATGGCCAGCAGAGATTGCTGTAAGGTCTTCTGGAAGATCTGCGTGGAGTATCACGCCTTCTTCAGGCTCTTTGAGGAGCCCAAGCCCAAACCCAAACCCATCCTCTTCACCAGAGGATCCTCATTCCGCTTCAGGTAAGAGCAGCTCCTGTCAGCTTCAGTGTGCTTCTTTGTTGCTGTATATCAAAGTGTGTGTGTGTGTGTGTGTGTGTGTCCTCCTCTGGCAGCGGCCGAACCCAGAAGCAGATCATGGACTACGTGAAGGACTCAGAGTTTAAGAAGGTTTCCTTTGAAAGGTGAAGCTTCCTCCTCTGGTTCATGCTTGAATGTAGGACAGAGAGCAGTGATCACATTCCCTGGTGTCCTGATCAGTCTCACATGGTTGAGCACTTCTGTCCCCCTCTTCTCTCTACAGGAAGCACAGTAAGATATTGTCCAGTGGCAGCTTCACCCCTCAGTCTGCACAAGTGCCAAAAGAGGTAACACACGCTGGGAGAGCCAGGATGATGCAACCACAGCATTCAGTCTTCTCTTCATAAAGCTTCTCCTCCTCTCCTTCCTCCTCCTCCTCCTCCCCCCCCCCTCTCTGTGTTTTGCAGTGTGCCACATCTGTCCCGTCAGCAGACCAGCCTGAATCAGTCAGACTGGGCCACCAGGCTGAGTCCAACGGTTCTGACGACCTGCCAATCACCGTGCCCTCCACCAACGGTTTCCGCCTTTCACCCGCAGCGCCGGGCTCGGACCCGGCCCAGTCCCGACAGAACCACCGCGGCACCGGATCGGCGGCGGACCAGCATCTCCTAAACCCAGGTCCATCCTGCAGGGCAAACAAAGGCAGCAGCTCCTCTATTCCTTACATAGACTGCCAACATGGCTAACAGGCGCCACGGCAACGCACATGACAGCAATGAGGACGAGCCTCCTGCCTATAGAGGCGGAGGGCAAGCTGGGAGTTTGTTTGCGGTTGTAAATGGGTTTTACCACACCAACCCCCAGGGGGCGGGGCAGCAGAGACAGGGCGTGATGCAGCAGCAGCAGCAAGGCATGCTGGGTAACAGGAACGTGGTCGAGCAGTCTCCCATTCCTAACAGGTTTAACATGAGCCCCGAGCTCACAGACGACGAGCTCCTGTCTAACGGAGGCTCGTTCCAGGCCGGCGCTCCGCTGCACAGCACGCTGCTGGAGGAGATCTTTCAGGGCCGAGAGAAGCGTGGCGTGGCGTTGGGGCGCCCGTTAGGGACGGGGACTCGCAGCCAGTGCTCCTCCCCGGTGATCAGCAGCTTCCACCACCGCACAAACTCTCTGAGTCACGCCGAGATGGTGAACGGTCACGGGCAGCGAGCGGCGGCCTCACGCTGGGACGACCGGGGCCATTATTTCAGCCGGCGCCCCGGGGGGGTCCCTGTGGAACCCCCTACTGTCCCACCTAGCTCTCAGGCCACGCCCCTGCCACCGCCCCCGCCGCCCTGCTACGGCAGCTACTCCCCTGTCACGCCCAGCCGCACCCCCTCACATCTGGCCAACCCGTATAACAACAACAACATGCGTAACCGCTCTGACACCGACCCGTTCATCCTCAGCCAGCTCACGTCCACGCCACTCCAGAACCACGAGCCCCCCGGGTCTCACGCCGCGTCCCCCCAGGCCCCTTACTCTGCTCCCATGGAGAGAAGAACGGTGGCCACTAACGGTAATAACGGGGGGGCCCTCCTGATCCCGGGTCAGGCCCGGTCCAGCGCGGTGCAGCGGTTGTTCGGTCGCCACGGGAAACCCGGCCTCGTTCCCGCTCACAACAACAACCACAACAATCAGAACCAGCCGGTCCAGATGATCGACGGGTCCAGCAGCAGCGGCAGCGACAGCAGCGACTCTGAGTCGGACACGGGCAGCAGCAGCGCGTACAGCCAGCCGCTCATGTTCGGGAACCCGGCCGCCGTCACCTCCCTTCACTCCGCCCACTCAAACGCCGTCCACGCCTCGCCGCTGCCACACTGCAAGTTCTCCTACGGGAGTCTGCAGCTGGGGGAGGGGGAGGACGGCGGGGGGGAGGAGGACGAGGAGGAGGCGGGGGGCTGCTACCGCTTTAATGAGGAAGACGTAGGCGACCGCGTGTTCAGCTGCTGAAGGGGGCGGGGCGTTACAGACGCAGTGTGAAGGAGGAGTTTGATTGACACCATGTAGGCTTAGACCCATGAGTAATGTTCTGTATGTGTTTGTAAACACATGAGGAGTTATGATGAAGATGAGCTCAGACTTTATACAGGACAGAGCTGAGGAAGCTCAGAGGAAGACGGAGTGACTAAGGTCCTAAAGTCCTGCTTGAAGGAACCCTCCTGCCTTCCTTCCTTCCTTCCTTCCTTCCTTCCTTCCTTCACTCCTTACTAGTTTCCTGCCCTCCCTCCTTCCTTCCTTTCCTCCTTCCCTCCTTCCCTCCTTCCCTCCCTCCTCCCCTCCCTCCTCCCTCCCTCCCTCCTGTGCCATATCTATGTAGTGTGTATATTCAGTGTATCTGTAGGTGACTAACAGTCAGAAGTGTAAATACTGTTAGGACTGTAGTTCCTCTTTATAATGGAACGGTTCCCCTTGGTAACCTCGTTAGCGCTGCTTTGACTCATCCAGTCACCCGTAGCAACATTAGATGGTGCTGATGCTGACTCCCTTTTGTAAAGCCGGACAGGTGAACACATTCAGACGTGTGTGTAGAGTTGATGTGTGTAGTTTTCTAATTTTCTAATCCCATGAATGTCGTCTGGTGCAATAGAGAGGCTGTAAGATGAGAGAGCTGGACTTCATGAGGCCTCCCTCTGTGTGTATATGAGGATGTGTTTTGGTAGAGAACTGATTGTGCTTAGACCCACTGAGCCTGATGGAGGCTGTGTGGGAGGAGTCAGCTGTTAGGGGTCTGTGGGGAGGAGGAGGAGGAGGAGGAGGAGACCCAGCTTCCTTCTCTCTTCCTGTTGTCACTTTGTCAGGGTCATGTTGGGTTTGATGTGTGTGGGCGTGTCGTCCTGATTGTTTAGTTTGAAGCACACAGGTGTGTCCAGACAAACACTGACATGAGTGAAGCTCAACCAGCAGAGGCTCAGACTTTAGATCTGTATTGTTGGTGAGGTTGCATAATATCATTCCATAAGCTCCACACTGTCCTCTGAACAGGCATCTCTTCTTCTCATGCTCTTTGTTGTGGCTGCTGGCCTACAGCAGCTCTATGGGAGCTCTTCCTCTTCCTCTTCCTCTCTCGCTCTCTCTCTCTCTCTCTCCCTTTGTATTATACTTTCATGCCTTTCAAACACACACACACACACACCCCGACACACAAACACACGGCTTCATCACACGTCTAGCCATCGTCCTGTTAACTGGTGCTCATCCAGCTGCTTTGCTTGGCTCCTCCCCCTCCCCCCGGCATGCACGCCACCCCCCCAGACCCACAGGAGGGAGCGCCTCTGCTCTGTGCTGTGCTGCCATCTACATCACACTGGACACTCAGCCACACACACACACACACACACACACACACTGGACTCTGGCTCTCTGCTGAAGCGAACCTGTCACACTCACACTCTGTAAAGGTTCTGTTTTTGAAGCATGATGACACAAATGTTCTCAACACTGTTTCCTCTCCTTTATCCTTTGGTTTCTAATGTGCATGTTAACCTGCCGCTCTGTCACTCTGCTCACTGTGTTACTCTCTGGTTCTGGTTCTGTTGGGCAGCCATTTTTTGTTTTGCTCCCTCTGCACACGGATCAAACGGGGGCCGACTCAACTCCAGGGCTACTGTAACAGGAAGTGGGGCGGGTGGAGTCAGACGGACACAAGTCAGGTTAGGATTCATGTGTAAGCAAGTGAAGAAGGGGGAGGAGAAGGGGGAGGAGTTTAGATGCAGAAGGTGTAGAGTCTGAGATGAAGCTGAGTTTTGATACACACACACACACACACACGTACACACACACACACACGCGCTCTGGAGTTGTGTCCCCCCTGTGGTCTTCCTCCCTGCCTGTCACCAAACAGCCCCTCCTCCCCTCTGTACACACTGGGACCACAGGTTGTGTTTCTGTACTCATATTGTCATTTAAACTGGAGTTACTCAGTAAAACACTTTGCTAGATGGACTTGAAGCATTGACTGGAGGAGTCCTTGTAGAATGTTGTGTTTGCTCTGCACACTGTGATGTCTGATGCTCCTGGGCTGTGGAAGGTTAACACAGCAAAGCTTCTTCTCTCACTCTCCGTTCTTCTTCTGAAGGAATAACTGGGCTTCGTTTGTCCCGATCCCCTCCGGTGGTGGCAGTTCTGCTTTTGCATGTCGCCGCCTCGGTTTGCTGCTGCATGCAAGGCAACGCGTCCAACACTGAGCATGCAAAAGATGGAACTGCTGCCTGAAGAAGTCCAGTATTCCTTCATAAAGAAAGCAGCTGAGTGTCCCTGTTAACACACACACACACACACACACACACACACACACACACACACAGCTCTCGCCTGTAACACTCTGTATTTCTGCACTCCTTGTTTTGCTTCTTGTGACTTCTCTCTGAGGCTCTGATTCTTTTCCCTTGTCTTTTTTTAACACTGTAAACCGACTGTGTGTGTGTGCACTAGTGTCAATAAAGGAAACGACCTCGTTATGTTATGGCCTCTGGAATTTAATGTAGACCCCCCCCCCCCCCGATCCCCTCCATCTCCCCGTCTTGTGACCGCCCCCCCACCATCTCACCTGGTGTAGCAGCAGCTTGGTTCTGTCCTGCATGTCTGTGGCCTGATGCACGTGTGAGTCTGTGACCT
>NW_027467128.1:52500-65000 GCF_046128005.1 Genypterus blacodes | reverse complement strand
ATGATCCACCTTATCCACACACACACACACACACACACACACACCCTTTCTGAAGCTGCCGTATGTTATTTGCACCACTCCTGTCTGATTAGAGACAAACTGTCCAGAGCGACAGGCCTCCACTTTATGTGTAAAGTAGTTTTAATGTTTTTGTACGTCAGCCAAATGGTAGCACACTCACACACACACACACACATGCACACACTGCCATTGTTTCCCTTTATTGTTGACTTTTTGAAGCCTCTGTGCCATGGAGTGTGTTCACATGCACAGCTGTGGTCTGTGTGTTGTGTTACTGTGTCACTGTGTGTGGGAGTGTAAGAGTTCATAAACGTGTGTGTGTGTGTGTATGAACACACTCCTGCCGATGAGAGTATTTCTGTTTGTATGACAATCTCTATGTAAGCCCCGCCCCCTCTCCTGTGTGTGTGTGTGTGTGTGTGTGTGTGTGTGTGTGTGTGTGTGTGTGTGAGGCCTTTTGTACGACTCTTTGATACACTGTGAATCCTTCTGCTTCGTCCTCTCTCTCCTCCTCTCTCTGTGAGTTCCGTCCTCCATAAGAGGATAAATCCATCTCATTGCCAAACTCTCTCTGTTCTGTCGTCTTCCAGTTTCTGGATTTTACAATTTTAAATAAAAATTAGAAAATATTATGTTCATATGCAAAACATGTGCTGACTTGTTGTTTTGGTCTAGTTGTCATGGTGACATAAGCTCACATCATCACAGTAGTTTCAGACTTGTTAGAACCTGAAGTCTAAGCTTTATTAAGTTATTAATGTTTATAAACCACAGAAACAAGGATCATCTACCTACAAGTGGATCAACATGTTAAAGGATGATGTCTACTGAAGCTTCTCCAAACCTGGAGACATGATTGATTGACAGTACATGATGTCATTTCGACACAGATGTAAAGAGTGACAGCCTAATGTACCTGCTGACCCTAACGCGTGGTTTTAGGACCCTGGAGCTCCTCTGGTCCACAGGGCGGGCTCCACATACTCCAGCCCGTGAGGCCCCTGGGAGTCATAGCTGTCACATGTGGGCAGAGAAGGCCAGAGTGGCTGGTAGGTGGTGGTGCTGTACACAAAGGCCTCTGTGCTGCTCCCAGGAGACAGCTGCTCCTCTCCCTCACACTCCTTCACCTGCAGCTTCACCACAGTCCTCTGGTACATGCTGGGGACTTCTTCAAACTCATCCAGGTACCTCAGCATCTGCTGGTCCACTCTGTAGATCTCCCCTTGGACCTGCTGGCCCTGGCCAGGAAGGTTTAGGAGGAAGGGGATGTTGTACTCGCCAGCGATCACTAGAGGGAACTTCTCTGAGGTGCTGGCTGAGGCCAGGAACTCTGCCTCACCGTTGGCTTTATCAAACAGATGGTAGTGGTTGGGCTGCCCCTTCTTCAGGGTGCCATAGACAAACACATGAGTCATGATGATGGAACACCTGCAGCAGAGCACAGGGACACTTTGACTCTCAGTAAACAAACACAGTTACTGAGCTCAGATCTTTAGTTCAGCAGAGACACAGAGAACTATTAAATGTCAGATGATCAGCAGCATATCAGTGAACTCAGCCACATGAACATCCTCTGAGATACACGAGTGTAGCTGAGCTTTAGTCTAAACTCTCCTGATCTTATCTGCACAACAAAGATGCGTTTATCTGCAGCTTCACTGAGGTCAAACACGCAGACTGACTGACAAAATAACAAGAAAAGAAGTCAAACACACTCGCGCTACAATAACGCCCACATTCAGCGCCTGCTTTTTGTCACAATGCACTTTTGTTTCCAGTTTGTTTGCTCAGTAACGAAGTTTTACTGTAAGAATTTCCCATTATTTGAATTTTGGATATAAAACAGGACTTATCGATTATGTTGTGATTGTAAACGCCAAAAATGAATGTATCGATCGTTATTATAACTTTTCAAATCCCCACTAATGCAGTAAAAGCAGCGGAATCCTACCGGAACGAGTCTCCCATGCATGCGCAGTGAAAACTCGAGCCAGCAGAGGGCGCCAAAGTGACGAGGAAGAGCGAAGAGTTTGTTCTTTTCAGACAGACAGAATCTAATACAATGGAAACTAATGATGTAGTACAAAAAATGATATGTTTGATTATCTAAAAGCATCCAGTGAAAAGGAACAAAAGGAACGAGGTGAGGAAATGTGTTGAGACTTCAGAGCTCCACTGTGATCTGCTGCTGTCAACACATTTAGTTCCAGGTCCTTCTGGCTGCACCTGCTGTTAACGTCTCTGCTGGATGACGTGAGGGCTTTGACAGACATCCATGGTTTCAGTGGAGGGAGAAGAGAGTCCACATCCCTGAGTGTGAGTTTTGGAGCCTCACCGGTTGTTCTGCTGCCTGTTTGTCAGGACCGCAGTGAGGCGCTGGTGGGGGCTGAGCACTGTGAGCTGGGGGAGAGTTACTAAAGAAAGAACCTAAGGAACCAAAACTACATCTATAGATTTATTTTGTATTAAAATGCGTGGGCTAACTCCATTAGACTCGTTTGTGTCGGGGGACATACTCCAGCCCGTGAGGCCCCTGGGAGTCATAGCTGTCACATGTGGGCAGAGAAGGCCAGAGTGGCTGGTAGGTGGTGGTGCTGTACACAAAGGCCTCTGTGCTGCTCCCAGGAGACAGCTGCTCCTCTCCCTCACACTCCTTCACCTGCAGCTTCACCACAGTCCTCTGGTACATGCTGGGGACACTTTCAAGCTCATCCAGGTACCTCAGCATCTGCTGGTCCACTCTGTAGATCTCCCCTTGGACCTGCTGGCCCTGGCCAGGAAGGTTTAGGAGGAAGGGGATGTTGTACTCGCCAGCGATCACTAGAGGGAACTTCTCTGAGGTGCTGGCTGAGGCCAGGAACTCTGCCTCACCGTTGGCTTTATCAAACAGACGGTAGTGGTTGGGCTGCCCCTTCTTCAGGGTGCCATAGACAAACACATGAGTCATGATGATGGAACACCTGCAGCAGAGCACAGGGACACTTTGACTCTCAGTAAACAAACACAGTTACTGAGCTCAGATCTTTAGTTCAGCAGAGACACGGTGAACTAAATGCGTCTGATCCTCTAACTGTCAGATCAGCGGCATCAGTGAATTTCAGTCACGGAGCTCAGAGTCTCCGCGCCTCTAAACTCTCCTGAGCTTTATTCTCGTTATAATCTGCTGCCTAACCGTGAATCTGATCTGAGACTTTCAAATCCTTAAAATGCAATAAAGTGGAAATCTTACCAGAGGGCGCCGGCTCGGTCTCAACGCTGGAAGATGTGCGACGCATGCGCAGTGAAAAACCTGTCGTCATGTGGACAGAAAAGCAGCGCCAGCAGGGGGCACCAAAGCGACGAGAGGGAGCCAGGAGTTTGTTCTTTACAGATACAGAACCAACAACAACCCAACACTTTACTTTAAAGTAAGAACATAACCTCACAAATACAGAAAAAGTGATGATGTGGTAGCAACAATAAGATGGTTGATTATATATTTCAACAAACCATAATCTGACAGGCAAAGAAGTTCTCCTCAGGTAGAGATCATGTTCCATGTGCTCCTCCCTTAACAGCTTCTCCCCCCTCAGGCACTCAGCCACTCAGGTCAGCACCGCTCGGCTGGCAGAACCGGTTCAAAGCTCCTTTGCGACCTGAACATGAGAACAATACCCAGGCTGGGTGTGTGTCTGTGGCAGGCTGCTGCTGCTCATTGCAGTGGTATTGTCATATGTGTGTGTATTTCCACATGCTGATGCTGAAGCTGGTTGTGTGTTCTTGATGAATGGAAGTAGTGTCCCTGTACTGTTAACACACAAGGAATGACCTTAAAACAAATGTATTCTTCCTGTTTGACACACAGATGGTTTGTTCTTCTTTATCCTCCAGTCCAGCAGAGGCGGAGCTTCACAGTTCCTATGAACGTGCCAAAGATGAACTAGATTAGGGAATGTATGACATCACTGTGTTATCAGTGTGGATGACATCACTCTGTTATTTGATGACATCACTATTGTTTATTGAAGTAGCTTTACAATCTGATGTTGATCTGTTTTTGTGTTTTCCAGTTTAAAGTTTACAGGGAAGAGACTTTGTGTCGCTGTGTGTTTGAGGCCGAGACACAAGAAGAAGACAGATGTGTTCATCTACACACATGGAGGTAGGAACAACAACAACTACTGGCTGTAAAGTTATAATGCTGTCATAAGAGTTCATATAAGAGAAATGAAACAACTGCAAGTATAGAAGCTCAGATGTAAAGTTTATTCATCTGAAAATGTGTGGAACTCCATCAGGCTTGTGTGTGTGGAACATACTCCAGCCCGTGAGGCCCCTGGGAGTCATAGCTGTCACATGTGGGCAGAGAAGGCCAGAGTGGCTGGTAGGTGGTGGTGCTGTACACAGAGGCCTCTGTGCTGCTCCCAGGAGACAGCTGCTCCTCTCCCTCACACTCCTTCACCTGCAGCTTCACCACAGTCCTCTGGTACATGCTGGGGACTTCTTCAAACTCATCCAGGTACCTCAGCATCTGCTGGTCCACTCTGTAGATCTCCCCTTGGACCTGCTGGCCCTGGCCAGGAAGGTTTAGGAGGAAGGGGATGTTGTTCTCGCCAGCGATCACTAGAGGGAACTTCTCTGAGGTGCTGGCTGAGGCCAGGAACTCTGCCTCACCGTTGGCTTTATCAGACAGACGATGGTGGTTGGGCTGCCCCTTCTTCAGGGTGCCATAGACAAACACATGAGTCATGATGATGGAGGACAGAAGCATCTGCGGCAAAACACAATGACTCTTAGTAAACAAACACAGTGACACAGTGACTAAAGGCTAAAGCAGTGTGATTATCTAAATGTCAAATCAGCAGCATATGAGTGAAAACACCAACATGAATATCAATGAAAATACATTTGTACCCAATATTGAACCCTGTCGTCTCAAAATGGGCAAATTAGAAGCTTCCAAGCTTGATTGCAACTAACTTTGGCGAATAAAGTCCTGCTTCTTCCTGGTGAGTGTGAGTCCAAAAAGCTTCAGGTGATAAAACACCTGAAGCTCTTTGGACTCTGATCTCAATAAATAAGCGACAGTGAGTCAGTGTCGTCTCAAAACAAGCCTGATATAAATGACATCATTAAAACATGACGACTGAAGTTTAAACTTTCATGCTAATTATTTACTTATGATTATAAAAATAAGTATTTGTTGATTTATTGATCTGTTCGATTTGCCGTTGCCAGATTGTGTGTGTTTATGCTTCTTTTGAACACTGGAGGGCACTAAATCCTCTGGTACATTCAAACTGCCTGTAATAAAGCAGCAGAAGAAGTCGCTGTTACGTAAAGCAGCAGAAACAGACGGCGTAAACAAATCAAAGCGGCTAAAGCTAATTAGCTCATGCTGCGAGAAGAAGAAGATACAACAAATGAGGCTTTATGGGGCGATTTATGAAAACGAGTTTTATTTTATTTTATCCAGCTGCTGGTTGACATTTATCTTATTACGGCTGCGAAACAGAACCAGCTAAGCAGTTAGCGTATCGTTAGCTCGGTTAGCTCTGTTAGCTAACATCTGATGTGCTTGAGAGCGTCGCTATCTGAGAACATCACAGTCAGGTCGAGTCTGTCTACTCAGGTCTGCTCCGGTCTGCTGTCGGTGTTAGAATGAGCGAGTCCGGGAGGCACTCAGCCGATGTAGGTGGCCTGTGGCTCGCCTGAGTCGCCCGGTGGCCCCGTTGAGTCGCCCTGTGGCCCCCTTGCGTCTTGTGTCTGCTGGCCTCATGAGCGGCTGATCTCAGGAGTCTGGACCCGGACTGACATGTTTAGTCTGATGGCGAACTGCTGCAACTGGCTGAAGCGCTGGCGAGAGCCCGCCAGGTGAGTGACAGCTGGACCCCCGAGTCCCGAGACCACCAAACTGTAACCTGAGACCACCCGAGACCCCACACTCTGACCTGAGACCCCACACTCTGACCCAGACTCAGGTTCATATCTGTATAAAGCAGACTGACTGTGCTGAGGTCCAGGATGTGGAGATGAAGCTCCCGTGGTTCTCCTCCTCATATTAAACTCACAGCTGTGTTGTGTTTCTGTGTTTATCTTCATTTATCTGACCTACAGTAGATAAGAGTCTGTCAGATGACCTGGACTTTAACACGTCAGCAGGTCTCCAGGCCTCCAGGCCACCCAGACACACACACACACACACACACACACACACACACACACACACACACACACACACACACACACACACACACACACACACACACACACACACACACACAGAGGAGCAGTCTGACTGTCACACACACACACACACACACACACACACACACACACACGTGAAGGCTCCTGAGCGTAAGGACCCACGTGGTCTCTAAGGGACCTGATCCTCTGGGTTTAGGCAGAAATCCCCCATAATCCCACAGCCACACGTCTGTGAGAGCAGCAGAGGGTGAGACGGGTGAGGCGGGTGAGACGGGTTAGAGTTCAGACCTGCAGGCCGCTCTGATGAAGGCTCAGCTCATAGTTTGCTTCATGTCTCTGCGGCGCAGGTGTAGAAGTTAAGTATTCAGTCAGGAGGAGACGTGAACCCTCACAGCTCTGCTCCTCTGTGTGTGTGTGTGTGTGTGTGTAATCCTCATGTTAACGCCTTCTTCTTCTTCTCTCTCCTCACAGGAAAGTGACTCTGCTGATGGTCGGACTGGACAACGCCGGGAAGACGGCCACAGTCAGAGGAATCCAAGGAGGTGAGGACCTTCATTACTCCTCTTCCTCTTCCTCCATGTTTCAGGTTCAGTAACCTGGCTCTCCTTCCTCTCCTGCCCTCAGAGAACCCTCAGGACGTGGCTCCCACAGTGGGCTTCTCCAAAGTGGACCTGAAACAGGGGAAGTTTGAGGTGACCATCTTCGACCTGGGCGGGGGGAAGAGGATCCGGGGCATCTGGAAGAACTACTACTCTGAGTCTCACGGCGTCGTGTTTGTGGTCGACTCCAGCGACGTCCAGAGGATCCAGGAGACGAGGGAGACCATGGCTGAGGTCCTGCAGCACCCACGCATCGCTGGGAAGCCTGTGCTCGTGTGAGTGCTCCTCACAATGTGGAGGACAGAGAACGCCTGAGGGTCTGTGGGGTCTCTGACCTCTGACCTCTCTTCTTCTTCTTCTTCTTCTTCTTCTTCTTCTTCTTCTTCTTCTTCTTCTTCTCTGTCCTCTTTCCAGGCTGGCGAACAAACAGGACCAGGAGGGGGCGCTGGCTGAAGCTGACATCATCGAGAACCTGTCGCTGGAGAAGCTCGTGAACGAGAACAAGTGTCACTGTCAGATCGTAAGTGTGTGTGTGGGCGTCTGCACCTGCTGTGTGTGAGTGACATGGAGGAGGTGAAGGAGGTCAAGGACGTCTGGAGCTGGCTGAACTCTTGTGGCCTTTGTAGCTCCTGAGCCCCTCTGGTGACGTTTAGAGACCAAGTGAAGCTGTGGTGCTTCAGATGATCAGTCTGTCTTCCTGTCTGTCCTCCGCTCGCCGTCGCTCCAGGAGCCGTGTTCAGCCGTGCTGGGATACGGCAAGAAGGTGGACAAGTCCATCAAGAGCGGCCTGAACTGGCTCCTCAACAACATCGCCAAGGACTACGAGAGCATCACAGAGCGTGTGCAGAGGGACACGGCAGAGCAGCGCGCCCAGGAGGAGCAGGACAGGAAGGAGCGGGCGGAGCGAGTGCGGCGGATACGGGAGGAGAGGTGAGGGGGTTCAGGGGTCGTCCTTCTAAAGGGAGCAGAGACGGGAGGAGTCATCAGAGCGTAACCACCTGTTCCCCCTCAGAGAGCAGCAGGAGAGGGAGGAGGCGGAGCAAGAGGGCAGGCAGGTCACTGAGGAGGCGGAGCCTGAGGACCTGGACATGCTCAGCCCCTTCCAGCCCGTCAGCAGCGTCATCACAGAGGTGAGAGTTCACACGCCGCCGCTCTCACTGTTTACAAGTCCAGACCCACAAACTGAGACTGTGTGTTCCAGAACGAGGACAGAGAGAGGAAGAGGAGGGAGGAGGGAGGAGCCAGCAGCCCCAAGAGGGACGGGACGCCAGAGGAAGACCAGGGTGAAGAGGACAACGAGGAAGAGCCCGACGACACCAGGCAAACGCCAGGAGACGCCACTGCAGGTACCTGCCTGCCTGCCTGCCTGCCTGTCTGTCTGTCTGTCTGTCTGTCTGTCTGTCTGTGGAGAGCTGGACGGGCTGCTTCTTCACAGCAGATGGAGGACAACACATCACAGCTTGTCCTTACACACACACACACACACACACACACGCACACACACACACACACACACACACACACACACACACACACACACACACACACACACACACACACACACACACAGCAGCGCGTGTAAATATGTCTTCACTTTGGAAAGCGAGCGATGGAGCGCAGACGTCCAGAGACGACAGAGCGGCAGCATATGAGACGCTCTGAGAGACGGAGCGTCCAGCAGCTGTCAGGAAGTGTGAGAGCGAGAGGAAGAGACAGATACATGTTCTACCACATCACTCCTCAAATGTCCCCTCTCTCTCCCTCCCTCCCTCCTCCTCTCCCTCCTCCTCTCTCTCTCTCTCCTCTCCCTCCTGCTCTCTCTCTCACTCCCTCCTCCTCTCCCTCCTCTCCCACCGTCTCTCACTCCCTCTCTCTCTCTCACTCCCTCCTCCTCTCCTCGCTCCCTCCTCTCCCACCGTCTCTCACTCCCTCTCTCTCTCTCCCTCCCTCCTCCTCTCCCTCCTCCTCTCCTCACTCCCTCCTCTCCCACCGTCTCTCACTCCCTCTCTCTCTCTCCCTCCCTCCTCCTCTCCCTCCTCCTCTCTCTCTCTCCCTCCCTCCCTCCTCCTCTCCCTCCTCCTCTCTCTCTCTCTCCTCTCCCTCCTCCTCTCTCTCTCACTCCCTCCTCCTCTCCATCCCTCCCTCCTCTCTCAGCGTCTCTCACTCCCTCTCTCTCTCTCCCTCCCTCCTCCTCTCCCTCCTCCTCTCCCTCCTCCTCTCCATCCCTCCCTCCTCTCCCACCGTCTCTCACTCCCTCTCTCTCTCTCCCTCCCTCCTCCTCTCCCTCCTCCTCTCCCTCCGTCTCCCTCTCTCCCTCCCTCCTCCTCTCCATCCCTCCCTCCTCTCCCACCGTCTCTCACTCCCTCTCTCTCTCTCTCTCTCCCTCCCTCAGTCTCTACAGGCGAGCAGAGCAAGAAGAAGACGTCGGTGGCGAGGAAGCTTCACCTGAAGAGGAAGCACCGTGTGGACCCCCTGATGGGCGAGGAGGTGCCGGCCCAGAGCCCCACGCCCCCCCCTCCTCCTCCAGGTGAGCGTCCTGACACGCAGCAGGAGGACCTGGGGGTGTGTGTGAGGTGTGTGTGTGTGACCTGTGTGTCTCTGCTTTGTCCCCACAGTGGGCTGGGCCACGCCCAAAGTCTCACGCCTCCCCAAACTAGAGCCGCTGGGAGACACGAGACACTCGGGTAAAGCCTCCTCCCAGTCTCGCTTGTCACCTTGATCCTCCCTCCTGCCTCCTCCTCACTAACTCAGGCTGTGGCTCCATAACATCTAACATCTGTAAACATCTGTAAACATCTGTAAACATCTGTAAACCTCTAACATCTCTTTGCTCCTCTTTGGGTCGGTGCATGTTTGGATCCATCATGGTGGCAGACATCTTCATCTGACCCCTGACCCCCCCCCCCCCTTCCTCTCGTCCATGGCTGCCGTCTGTCCATCATCTGTCCATCGCCTAAGCCCCGCCCCTTTCTGTGTGTCTTGGTCTTGAGGTCTGGTTGAATAACTTTGTCTCCTCCCCTCCACAGATTTTTTCAAGAAGCCCCTCCCACCCGTCGTGGTTAGGCCGCGGCCTAACGGCGACACGCACGACCTCGTTCTGTAGCCCCTCCCCCTTACCCAGTAGAAGGTCGCCCCCCCCCAATCACGGCTCTCCCCTTTGCTTTCTGTCTCAAGTGCGCCGCGTGTAGAGAACACGGGCGGGACCGGAGGAGCGGCCCGCAGCTTCAGGGGCATCATGGGAAACCAGGGTCCTGCTCCCACGCCACGATCACGTGGCCTCACAGACTGAGACGCCGAGGCTGAACCTGACGTCGTCTCGTCTCCTCAGTCACTCGCCGTCTCGTTGTCATGGCTCCATCGGTGTTTCACGGTCCGGACGCCACTTGATCTGACAGGAAGCGTGTAAATACGCTGGTGTGTGTGTGTGGTGTGTGTGTGTCTCACTGGATCACGTGTGTGTGTTTGTGTCTCTGCTTCATCTTTACTTTGTTTGTTAAACATGTTGTACACATTGTGGACTTTTCTACACTTCCTGTTTCCACTCCGTCTCAAAGTGGCGTTCCTCCCTGGAGGTCAAGGCTCGCCGGCTCTTCGCTGCCACACGGACCTCCCACAAACTTTTTTTCCCCAGCTGAACCAGGAGAACCCCAGAGCCCTCCAGAGTCCCACTTTAAGCTCCGCCCCCACATGTGGTCTCTCTGCTGGAACACAGACTGTGGGTGAGAGAGAGGGACTGATGTTCCACTCTGAACGCTCCTGATGTTTGATCAAAGTCTCTCTGTTTGAGCTCCACATATTTTTTCTACAGAGGTTTGAGTTTTATAACGACACAATAAAAGAAGTTTTCAGTACGACGTCATCGTTCATCTGCTGCTTTCACTCCCTAGGCTCAGAGACTGAGGCCCTGTGACAGGAAGTAGCTGCCAGGGTTTAACCCTCGGCCCTCTGGTGTCCTCAGTCTGGGATGGCTTTCACTTAGTGGTATCACACACATACAGACACACAGACACACACAGACACACAGACACACACTCTCTCTCTCCCCCTTTCTCTCCTTCTCATTCTCTCTGTCTCTCCCTCTCTCTCTCCCTATCTCTCGGGCCTCTCTCTCTCTGCCTCTGCCTCTGTCTCTCTCTCTCCCCCTTTCATTCTCTCTTTCTCCCCCCCCCCCCTCTTTCTATCTCCCTATCTCTCTGTCTTGGTCTCTCTCTCTCTGCCTCTCTCTCTCTCTCTCTCTCTCTGACCCCTCCCTCTCTGTCTTGGTCTCTCTCTCTCTGCCTCCCTCTCTCTCTCTCCCTATCTCTCTGTCTTGGTCTCTCTCTCTCTCTGCCTCTCTCTCTGTCTCCCTCTCTCTCTCTCTCTCTCTCTGCCTCTCTCTCTGTCTGCCTCCCTCTCTCTCTCTCCCTATCTCTCTGTCTTGGTCTCTCTCTCTCTCTGCCTCTCTCTCTCTCTCTCTCTCTCTCTCTCTCTCTCTGTCTCCCTCCCTCTCTCTCTCTCTCCCCCCTCTCTGTCTTGTGGCCTTAATGACATCAGGTATTTTTGTTGCTGGCGCTGAGGGAATTCACTTCACTGCTCATTGACTTTTAACATCTTTACTTTAACATGCGGGAGGAACACACACACACACACACACACACACACACACACACACAGATAACAGAGACGTTTGGGTCCTGAATATGCACATTGTTGTTGAAATGAATGTGTGTTTCCTCCTGTGGAACGTTGGACTCACTGATCTTTATGTTTCCAGCTAACGACCCGGAGCCTAACAAGTGAAAACGCTCAGATAAGTGATGGCTGCATTCCATTTAGATGAGCCCAGTGCTGCTGCTGCCAGGGCGTAATGGGACGGAGCCGTCTGTAATGTTATTAGTTACACCAATACTTTGTACTGTGGCTGAAGAGTGTGTGTGTGTGTGTGTGTGTCATCTTTAGTTAATGTGGATCCATGTGTCTCCCCTCTGGTCTTCCTCTTCGTCTTGACGTGTTAATTACAGGATGAGGATTTGAACACAGCAGGGTCACTGATCCTCTTCGTCATCATCATCATCATCATCATCTGAATTTTCACCAATCAATCAGACGTCTGTCACATTAGAAGAACAAACAGAGCAGATCTGCCTGCTGCTCTCTGTCAGAGTCAATTCATTGATATCAGCGACACACACACACACACACACACACACACACACGCTCTCTCTTGCACACACACACACACACACACATACACACATACACACTCACTCTCGGCAACAAAATCAATATTTGACCCTCTGGATGTTTTTCCTCTCCTCCTCCTCTTCTTCCTCTCCTTCTTCACTTCACACTCCTCTAGTCTGCAAACTGGCAGAGGACCAAAATTATACTGATCTTCTCTTGTCACAACACTGCCAGACACAGACACACACACACACACACACACACACACAGCAGGCTCGTGTTTCATATCCTGGATACTAAATCTGACAGTTTCTCTCTTTTATCCCCCTGAAGTAAAAACACAGTTTTGAGTTTCTGTACACAAACGTACCTGCTGGGTGTGTGTGTGTGTGTGTGTGTGTGTCGGGGGAAGGAGCCTATAAATATATTTGCTTTGAAGGCCTCCAGATGGATCGTTATCATTATTATTATCATTATTATTCTGATTCTGCTCCTCCGGCCTCCTCCTTCTCTCTGTCTGTAACTTAATGA
>NW_027467128.1:30000-37500 GCF_046128005.1 Genypterus blacodes | reverse complement strand
TATGAATAAATAATTTCCAAACAAACCCAGCTGATCTTCCTCCCTCTGTAAAGAGGAGCAGTAATGAGTTTATCAGAGATGTATAAGTTTGATTTGGACCCAGGAGACTCTGAGTCTCTGTTATCAGATTTTATGAGCCATGTTTTATTCACACACACATTTAGTTTACTGCTGCTAAGTAACCAAACTGAGTCTCACTGCTGCTGCAGGATCAGTCAGAGAGGGACAGACAGGATCAGTCAGAGAGGGACAGACAGGATCAGTCAGAGAGGGACAGACAGGATCAGTCAGAGAGGGACAGACAGGATCAGTCAGAGAGGGACAGACAGGATCAGTCATAGAGGGACAGACAGGATCAGTCAGAGAGAGAGACAGGATCAGTCAGAGAGAGACAGACGCACACCCACCCACCTGGACACTGTGGGGAAATACATGGAGCCATGTGACTCCTCTTCTTCTTCTTCTTCTTCTACTGATACAGTTGCTCTTCCTCTCTTCTCTTCTCTCTGTTGACTCCAGATTCATTCATCTGCTTCATATTCTCCAATACTTGAAGGCTTGCAGGAGATACAGCCTCACTGGAGGTCAAAGGTCAGCAGGCAGAGTCGGCTTAATGCAATAGAATGCTGTAGATTCTTTGGTGTGTGATAAATGTCTTTCATTCTCAACCTGCTGAGTTGAACAGTAATGAATGAATGAAGCACTGGACACTAGGGAGGGAGTGAGTGAGTGAGTGAGTGAGTTAACCTTGGGTCAGACGGAGATGTGAGAGCGTCAACGTGTGTGTGTGTGTGTGTGTGTGTGTGTGTGTGTGTGTGTGTGTGTGTGTGTGTGTGTGTGTGTTTGATGATTTGCTGTCTCGGACACACACGCACACACACACACACACACACACACACACACACACACACACACACACACACACACACACACAGACCAACATTCAAATCAAACGCACCCTGAGTAAACTCCTCAGCTTAACTCTTAATCAGAAGAACAAATGTAGACAAAGCAGAACTGCGTCTCCTTCCTGAGCTCTGCTTCCTTCAGTCAGATCCCTCAGCATCAGTCAGTGTTTGCTCTGGAAGCTGAATAATCCTCAGCCTTGTTTTCTGTCTGCATCATCAAACTCACTCAGTCTGTCTGTCTCATCAGAGGCCAGAACAAATGCCACAGCATCAGAAATGCTGGAGCGCCGCTTTGAGCAACGCGTCTCTGTGATGCAGCGACCTCACACAGGAAGTACCCACAGAACCTCCAGGGCTCCACAGGTGAAGACCCGAGCGAGGAGTCGGCTCCTGCAGCACTTTGGCTCAGCCTGAGAGACACACACACACACACACACACACACACACACACACACACACACACACACACACACACACACACACACACACACACTTAGTGTTTGTGCTTACTGGATGTTTTCAAACCTTTTTCCAGGAACAGCGTCTGTGTGCGATCGTTCTCTTATTGGGTTGTGTGTGTGTGTGTGTGTGTTTCAGCTGGCAGTGTTAGAAAGTGGAACACACACGCTGCCAGCTGGCCTCTGTTTGTGTTTGGTTTGTTTCCCTTTGGTTCCGTCCTCGTCTGCCTCACTGGGCCTGCTGTTGCCGTGGTGAAGCCTCCATCACATCTGCTTTGAGAAAAGGTCAAGTGTCTCAGAATGTCCTAAATGTGATGAAAGTGTGTGTTGGTGACATGCAGCATGTCTTCTTTGCTGATGAAAGATGAAAACAATCTGGACGTGTCTGAACTCTGAGTGACATCACGGCTCGTCTGTGTGTCGTTGGCCTGTGTGTGTGTGTGTGTGTGTGTGTGTGTGTGTGTGTGTGTGTGTGTGTGTGTGTGTGTGTGTGTGTGTGTGTGTGTGTGTGTGTGGCAGTCTCCCCTGTGTCTCTCACACTTTTAGCAGCAGCTGTGTATCTGTACACACACACACACACACACACACACACACACACTCTCTTCTCCTTCATATGCATGAACACCTCCACCCTGCTCTGTGGTGTGGTTGAACCTGGGAGTTCTGCTCAGATCCACCTCAGACTGATTTCACACTTTGTCATTTGTCGTTGGAGGCAGCGACCTTCAGACGGCGCAGAGCCTCCATGTTGTTTCTCTGCTGATGGTTTGTCTGCTCGCCTCACATCTGAAGGCTGTTTGAAGTTGAGCTTTTGAGTGAATAAGTGTGACTAACAACCGACAGCCGGCTCCACTGAGGAAGAGCAGTAATGTTCAAAGTAATAGAGGCGTTATCTCGCTAATGCACTTCATGCTTTACAACCATGGGAGGTGTGTGTGTGTGTGTGTGTGTGGGGGGGGGGGGTGGGGGTGGGGGCGGGGTCACGGGTGGGCAGCAACAGCTGATGCCTGTTGGGTGCGTTTGTCAAAGCGGGTACTCAAGGAGACGCTGGTGTTTTATGAAGCTTCAGCTGGTCTCACACACACACACACACACACACACACACACACACACACACACACAATGTTTACTGAGGAGAAATGAACGGCACAACAGCCGGGCTGTGACTAATGAAAGTCAATCATAAAAGATGAGAGCCAGCAGGAATTATATAGAGCAGGAATAATTCAGAGCTTCTGTGGGGCGAGGGGTTCTGATCCCAGAGCCTTTAGATTGAAGACGCTTAATGAACAGGCAGCTTTTAACGCCGCCTCACGTTAATATGAGGCGTAGATCACAGCTGACAGCACAACACTGAGCCCAGAGGAAAAGGGGAGGAGTCAGCATCCAGGGTTTACAATGAGACCAGGGAAAGGTTTGTTTGGCTTCTAAGAGAAAATAAGAACAAACTCCTTCAACATCTGATCATGAGAGCACCTGTCAATCAAACAGCGTATGGACTCATGTGAGCACCTGTCAATCAAACAGCGTATAGACTCATGTGAGCACCTGTCAATCAAACAGCGTATAGACTCATGTGAGCACCTGTCAATCAAACAGCGTATAGACTCATGTGAGCACCTGTCAATCAAACAGCGTATAGACTCATGTGAGCACCTGTCAATCGAACAGCGTATAGACTCATGTGAGCACCTGTCAATCAAACAGCGTATAGACTCATGTGAGCACCTGTCAATCAAACAGCGTATAGACTCATGTGAGCACCTGTCAATCAAACAGCGTATAGACTCATGTGAGCACCTGTCAGTCAGAGTGTATAGACCCGTGTGTGTGAGCTGTGATGAACCTCTGCTCCTCACCTCCCCTCTGGCTTGACCTCCTGTTCTTAAACACAGCGTGGCAGGATGTTGCTCTATAATAAGTGGCAGAGCAGCTCTGTTTTCTGAACATGAAGCTCTTTGACTCCTCTCTCGTATGAACCTGCGTCTCTGACAAGCTAACTGCACTGATTTGTGCCTGACTCCAGCTGCTGGCACGACTTCCTGCTTCAAACTCATCCACAGTGATGCTTACTGACTGATTCAGTCTCTGCTCATTACAATACACACACATCTATGGCTGTAGGCTCCCTGATCAGCTGTGGGCTGTGGCCCCCCTGGCCCCCCTGGCCCCCCTGGCCCTCCCTGCCCCCCCTCAGGCCCTCTGTGTGTCTGAGGCTGTGATGAGTGTGTGAGCGGGAGGTTAAAGCAGTGATTCCAGAGCAGCGGGCATGTCTCCTCTCCTTCACCTGCTCTGGGGAGGAAGCTGCTCTCTGTGCTCTATAATGAGAGGAGAGGAGAGAGAGAGGAGGAAACACTTCTGTGATGTGCAGAGAGAGGAGTGTGAGTGTGGAGGCAGAGGGTGAGATATAGAGTCGACACAGAGCGGCGTTCAGGGTTATTAGCTTCCCCATTAAAGAGGGACGTTGCTCTATATTGAGTTGTCTTTATTGAGCATCCCAGAGAGCAGACGTGTTGATGAGGAGGAGTCCTCCTGCTTCATCACACCTGCTCACTTATCCAATCAAAGCTGATCAGGCTGATTGATAACCTGACACAGGAAGTGTTCTGCCGTCTTGTGCTCCAGTCCGTGTGCCGTGTTCATATCTGCTTCATCACTTTGGCCGAGACGAGGACACGGCCACGCCTCCCTGCTGGAGCGACGGGCCGCTCTGCGCTCCAGAGCGTCTGACGGCCCAGAGCCTCATCACAGGTTCACATGCAGCGGGACACACAGCTGTCCTGAAGGCGGCCATTAGGCGGCTGGCAGCTCTCAGGCTCGCATCACCACGGCTCCTCTGGATGTGAAGCAGCCCGTCACAGCTGCACACGCACACGTGTGTGTGTGTGTGTGTGTGTGTGTGTGTGTGTGTGTGTCTGAACACGGATCACTGGCAGCGCTTTTGTCTGTTCGGGGGAGTAAACACTCACAACACGTCAGAATCAAGCCTGGAACACCTGAAGGAAAGGACACGAGATGATGAAGATGATGATGAAGAGGATGAAGATGATGGAGAAATACAGCAAATCATGGATGGATCAGAATGTTTGTTGAATATGACAGACTGGAGACTGTGTGTGTGTGTGTGTGTGTGTGTATGTGTGTGTACATACACACACACACACACAGAGGCGATGGAGGGTGAAGCTGCCACCAAGGCTGGATTCAGATCATGTGGCTCTGCTGGATGCTCCTGGTTGCTCTGTCAGTGGTTTATGGAAGCGTTACATGTCTGAGCTGAGGAGCCCCCCCCCCCCCCCCCCTCCTCCTGGGTCCTCCTCTGGGAGTCGTCCCCGCCCCCTGGCATGTGGATGTGTGTAATGGAGATGGATGGTGGCTCGTCTGCTCGTCCACGCCGCCCGAGCAGACGGACTCCTCCCTAAACGCCTGTCTGCCAGCCTCCATCAGTCTCCCTCCGACAGCCCCGCCGAGTACAGCCAGGGCCTGATATGGGTCTGCTCAGGTGTGTGTGAGAGTGTGTGTGAGAGTGTGTGTGTGTGGGAAACTCTGCGTAGCTTTGACTTTAAAGCACATTTAGCATATTTGGATGGTAGAGATGAGTACGATGTGAAGAAGAAGAAGAAGAAGAAGAAGAGGTGTGAGAGATGACAGATCCTTTCCTAGAGCGCTAGCTAGAGTTTCCGTCGGCTGCTCGACTAAACTGAACGAGTGGAAAGGCAAACAAACAGAAAAACAACAACATAGTAGTCAGCAGCACAGTGTGTGTGTGTGTGTGTGTGTGTGTTGTTGTGTGTATTTAACTAAGGGCTTATTATTGCATGACACTTTGGGAGCTTGTATTGTTACCTCCCCCGCTGCTCTTCTTCTGTGGTATCAGTGTCTGCTGGTTCTCTCTGCTTGTATCTGTGTGTGGCCGGGTTCAGACCAGGTGTTATGGAGTAAAGTCACCACACAGCCGATGACACCGGGTCCTGTTTAATTAAGCTGCCGGATCAATACGCTCTCTGATTTGTCCCTTTACCTGCCCGACACGCCATCTGTTCCCTCTGACTCAAGCACCGGCAGAACAAACCTTTCTGGGATCCTCTGAAATAGCCATTAAAAATCCATTAAGGCTGCACAGAGCAGAAGTGTAAAGGCTTTATTATGACACCATGTAGCGTCTTTAAAGGAAAACACTTCTCTGCTCTGGCAAATGGAATTTCTGTGAGTTTGGTGGTGTTAAATGTCAGGATGTGTTAAATCAAAGCAGTGCAGGTGCAGAAGAGCCACAGTGCTCCTCAGGCTCCGCCCACCTGCTCTCTCATGGAGGCCTTTGGGTCAGAGAGATGTAAACATGTTTAATCTAGATGAAAGTATCTTAGTTAGTCTGCAGTCTTTGTTGCCTTAGAGCCTTTTTCTCCATTGGCCCAACAGTTTAGTTTCTCTTCATCCTGCAGCTGTGATGTCACAACATTATGAAGAAAGTTCCACTGCAGATACTGGTTGATAGTAAAAAGAATATCTCGGTAATTTCCTCCTCGTTCCCACGGAAACAAAGCAACCAGTACCGCCTCATTAAGCCAGAAAGCAACGGCACCCAGTAGTCCTGTTTGCATTTGACTCATGGTTCATTCACACAATGGGCTACACAAGCAGCAGCAGGTAGAATGGACGAGACTGTAGAGGACGAGACTGTAGAGGACGAGACTGTAGAGGACGAGACTGTAGAGGACGAGACTGTAGGGACGAGACTGTAGAGGACGAGACTGTAGAGGACGAGACTGTAGAGGGCGAGACTGTAGAGGACGAGACTGTAGAGGGCGAGACTGTAGAGGACGAGACTGTAGAGGGCGAGACTGTAGAGGACGAGACTGTAGAGGACGAGACTGTAGAGGACGAGACTGTAGAGGACGAGATGTTAGAGAGGAGACGTTAGAGAGGAGACGTTAGAGAGGAGACGTTAGAGAGGAGACGTTAGAGAGGAGACGTTAGAGAGGAGACGTTAGAGAGGAGACGTTAGAGAGGAGACGTTAGAGACGCTCCTGCATGTTGGCGTGTGGCAGAGCTCAGTCTCCGTGTGTTTGTTCCCTCTGGTCCTGTATTAATGTTTCATAAAACAGAACTAACACTCCTGCGGTCTCCTTTAGTCGACCTTCTAAGGTAATAAGGAGTTATTAAAACAATATCTCCCAGCAAAGAAGCACAGAAGTGTATTAACAAACACATTCCGGCTTTTCTCCCTGAGTTTAGGGGCTGAGCCTGTTTGAGATAATGTGCATTATGCGTGAAGTCTAATCTGACAGCTGTACGGAGCTGTTGGCGCTCTGTGATCCCTGTAAAGTTCTGCTGCTGCTGCTGCCCCGGCCCGCCCGCCTGCCTGCCTGCCTTCATCCAGCCTCCTCTTCCTCACCTGGCGCCGAGTCAAGCGGCGGCCCACCTTTCTGTTTTTTGGGGCTTTGTTGGACATTGATTTTAATTGCTCCTTGGCTGAGTCCTCTATCTTGTTAGCGAGGCCTTAAGTATCTCTGATAACATCGCTGCTCCTCTGCACCACAACACAGAAACTACAGCTTTACAAGTTCAATGCATCAAAAGTTTGCTCACTCATTTCCTAAAGAAAAGTTTTCAAAACCATACAGGCAATTAGTTATGGAATTCATAATTGCCTGTTTCTGTCCTTTTGTAGTGTTTGAAGTGACAGAGGCGTTGCCGTGGTATTTCCTTATCACAAATGGAGAGAAAACACATTTCTGACTCCTGTATGTGTGAGAGGAGGATGAGATGAAATGAAAGAAGAGATCTGTGGGATCAGAGTCGCCTGATACGAGCCAGCTCAAGGCTTTCTGTCTTTCACTTG
Source organism: Genypterus blacodes (assembly GCF_046128005.1). NCBI lineage: Eukaryota > Metazoa > Chordata > Actinopteri > Ophidiiformes > Ophidiidae > Genypterus > Genypterus blacodes. The sequence goes on along the minus strand of NW_027467128.1, from coordinate 30,295 downwards.
TCTGAAAAGAGACTTCTGTTCATAACAAGTCTCTGTGTCTACCTGAGGTCAGAGCAGATGAAAGAAGCAGAAGAGCTGCCAGCCAAAGGAGGCATCAAATAGAAAGAGAGGCAGAGGAAAGAAAGAAAGAGGCATCACCCACTTATTAGACTGCTGGTGTTGGCGCTGGAGCGAGACGCCGGCCAATAAAAACGTCTTCTCCTCTCTGGGATGGTCCTGACGTTGATGGAGCCGACAGGCGACGGGTTTCTTTGGCTGAACTGAGCCGTCTTGGGTCATCACACTGGGATCTGCG
>NW_027467128.1:17500-25000 GCF_046128005.1 Genypterus blacodes | reverse complement strand
GCCGGTGTTTGGGACACGGCGACCGTCTGCATGTACGGTGTCCTCACCCGCGTAGAGACGGGCGGGCGAGGTCGTCAGGGTCGCAGAGAGGAGAGACGCCATGCTGCTGCGAGCGGCTCGAGGATGTTTACCCTAAGCCAGGACGGGCTGGAACCAGGACCTGAGCCTGGACGCAGCAGAAGGTCACTGCCAATCCTCCACTGAGATGCTGAGAAACTTTATTAGATGATGAGTATCAGGTAAAGACGTGTTGACTCCAGAATGTGTGCTTCTATTTATTCAGACCTGTAATGAGAAAAGTCAGCGAGGAAAAACGAAGCAGCAGCACTCAGAAATAAACGCCCTCAATCTTTAAAAATCCTGAAATTCCTCTAACAGAGCCAGAGCTGATGTGTTATTTTTAATATCTTAAGCAGGATTTGCATCGGAGCCAAGATATGAAAGCAGCGGAGCTCCAGCCACGACGGGAAAGAAACATAAAGATATAAAGAAGCAGCTCAGCTATCATGACAGAGAGAGTCAAGCAGATTTGAGTTCTCGTGCGAGGTGTCGGTCACGTGTGTGCACGGCGGTGATGCGTGACTCCTACTGAGGCGTCACAGGGTGCAGCACCTCCGGGCCCCTGAGGGTGGACAGGATGGATCGTGACTCTGCTGGTCTGTAGGTTAGCAGTGCTTCTGCTCATTGTATTGATGTGTGATCAAACTGAGCTGTCACTCTCACTCCACGTGTGTGTGTGTGTGTGTGTGTGTGTGTGTGTGTGTGTGTGTGTGTGTGTGTGTGTGTGTGTGTGTGTGTGTGTGTGTGTGTGTGTGTGTGTGTGTGTGTGTGTGTGTGTGTGTGTGTGTGTGTGTGTGTGTGTGTGTGTGTGTGTGTGTGTGTGTGTGTGTGTGTGTCGCCGCCGCCGCCTGGCAGGCTCTGTGTCCTTTTCTTGGCGTGACATTTATAAAAGTTTGATGGCAGCGTTCTAACACATGACTCATGAATCATTTGAGTCACGGCTCATTGCTCTGAGCTCAGACCTGAGCGCTAACAGGAAGCAGCTACACCCCTCACTCACTCAGCCCCCCCCCCTCCCCCTCCCCATCACTGTGGCACAGGGATCTCACTCATTTAGCTTTTTAATGGATGAGTATGATTAGTTTGTGTGTTTGTGTGTAGAGGGGGTTTGACTGTGACTCTGTGCGTCTGAACCTTTCTCAGAGAGCAGAGCCTCCGTCCTCCTGCTGCTCCTGGGGGGTTTGTTTGATAGATTGTATTGTTTTCCCTCCATTTCTCAGGGGGAGGGATCTATTAGTCATGTACCAGGAGGGTTAAGGGTCAGAAATCTGGATTCTGCCTCTCTGAATGACCTCTGAGTCTGAGCACAACAGAGAGAACTGAGCCTGTGCTCGGTCTGAGCAGGAGCAGCAGAGCGTGACGTGTTCCAGTCCCACACACTTGTAGCCGTAGCGTTGCTTTGATAAAGGCACATTGGGCTCAGATGTGGCAGGCAGAGTGATGGATGAAGCAGCTGGAGGATCGTTCCCACCTCCACCTAATTGCTGCTGCCTGGTTGAACTCATGGATCCATGTCCTGGAAGAGGAAATGTGCTTCAGACAAACAGATCAACTTAGTTCATCTCACTGCGTCTGGAAAAACTTCCAAACTCACTTTGACAGTCTTTTCATCCCAACCGCCCCGAATTCCCAGAGAGTAAAGGAGATGTGGGAGGAGCTAATCTGTCCATACATGATGGAGGCCCGGGTGGAGGCAGAGGGAGAGAGAGCAGAAACCTTCTCCTGATCTGTATCAGCTGCTCCATGGAGAGTCCAGCCTGCCAGGGAAACGTTTAGAGGGAAACTACCAGATTCCATTTAGATAGTGGGCCCTCAGACTGCGTCCCTGATGCCTTTATTACAGGAGACCAACGCTTTACACACACTTAGGCTTCCTTCTCACTGTTTCATGACCGAAACTTCACTGAAGCACGACTGATTCTTCTTCTCACTCTTTAGTTTCACTCCTTTATCACTGCAGACTGGTCAGAGTGAGATGAGACAGCCCGACTACAGAAATGGATCAGATGGACTCATATTGATGTTGTGTGTTATGGAGACACACACATGTTCCTCTGCAGCATGAAGGCACCGCCTGGAAACAAAACTTCAGCCATTCACCGTTTACACTTCAATGAATGGAGGATAGAAACAACACACACACACACACACACACACACACACACACACACACACACACACACACACACACACCTGTTTTAATCAGTATTGTATTTATATTCAGGGAGAAGAAATGCAAATTTTAAACTCATTTTGTTGGGCGAATTCATTTAAATGATCATTATTTATTGACGTGTGTGTGTGTGTGTGTGTGTGTGTGTGTGTGTGTGTGTGTGTGTGTGTGTGTGTGTGTGTGTGTGTGTGTGTGTGTGTGTGTGTGTGTGTGTGTGTGTGTGTGTGTGTGTGTGTGTGTGTGTGTCATTAAACATGAATGAGGTTCTGACAGGTCTGAGGAGGAAACGGGGGAAGAATAGACGGAGGAAGTGAGGTAATGAGGTCCAGACGACCTGGGAGAGACAGAGATGCCTCCTTCCAGGTCGCATGTTTACAAACAAGCTCAGTGATTACTTATTGAAATCCCATTCACAGGCACACACACACACACATGTGTAGGTACAGTGTGTAGGTGTGTGAGCCTAGAGTGATGCATTATGGGAGCAGCAGCAGCAGCACGTCTCTAAGTCAGCAGCTGAAAGCTCCAAACACATCAGTAACCTCTTGTCTCTGTGTGAAATTACAGCTGCTGCTCCGTTTGTTTGTTTGTTTGTTTGTGTTTGTGTGAGGACTCTGTGTGTTTGTGTGTGTGTGTGTGTTCTTCAGACTCACTGGCTCAGTGTGAACATAAGAACCAGGAAGAGGAAACAAACTGGATCCTCTTCTTCTGCTCTGTCGTGTTCAGACCCTCTTCCTCTTCTTGCTCTGGGTCCAGCTCCCGCTCTTCCTCCTGCTCTGAGCTGTGTTTGGGCTGTCATCATCAGATATGAGCTTTGGCCGCCGCCTCTCTGCGGTGGAAGAGAACCATTTGGCTCAGAAAGTTTTGGGCAACTTGTAGGCACCAGCTGGCTGCTTAGAGGTGAAGAGCCGCTCTGCCGAGCTGCAGAGGAAGATGAACTACAACATGGAGACCAGCTCAGACTGGGACACTTCACACTCATATCTCAGACCTGGTTGGTCCTGGTTGGTCCTGGTTGATGTTACTATGATAAATGAGACGTCTGCTCTCTCTGCGTCTCCTGCGATACCTGTGTGTATCTAAAGGAGCTGACGTGCAAACATGTGAGCAGAGATAAGTCAGCCTAGAGTTAGAAAATAGTAGTGGCCCCAGTACAGAACCCTGTGGAACGCCACATTTCACAGGGTGGCGAGTTCAAGCTGCTGACAGTCTACATGTTTCTTTTTAGTCTGTATTTGCTACTGTGTTGTGTTTGATCCGGGGGGAGAAGCTGCTGCTGCACGTGTGTGAGTCTGAATCCAAGCTGTTTGTTGTGTTGAAGAATAAAGCTGCCTGTTGGTGCGTTCATGCATGTGGAGCCAGTTTCAGTCAGGATAAGGATCTGGATCACAGTTAGTTCTGGCAGCTGTGTGTGTTTGTGTGTGTGTATGTGTGTGATGAAGGTCCTCTCCTCTGGCTGCACGAGGTCTGGACCCATTCACACATCATCATCATCATCATCATCATCATCAGGCCCGAAGCTGCCGGAGCCATAATGATGCAAATAGCTGGTGTTTGATTGTAACACAGCTCATTACGCTGCACTGGTGGAGAGCTGAGAGACTTCCCAGAGTTCCTTTCTTCTCCTGTGATTTACTGGGCTGGGATTCAGACACATTTGTGTTTACAATCCACCTAAAGAAGGAGCGATACATTAATGTGGTGTGTGAGAGCGTTTAGCAGGCTGAGTAACATCTGCTCGTGTGTGAAGAAGAGGAGAGGAAGGACAGATGGAGAGGATTCTAATGACATCTGACACATTTTACATTCTAATCACATATTAGACCATGAGAGGAAAGACAGAAAAATAAATATACACTTATAAATGAGGCTGATAATGTTTCTGTGGCTTTTGATTGAACAGAAACATTTCGTAACATAATAACTTTAATTGAAATCATCAGAATGCCCTCAGAAGAAAGGTCACCAACGCTGACTTGACACTGAGAGAAAGAAGGGATCTGGCACCTTCACTGAAGTTGTCATAGCAACATGGCCATTTGGTCGAAGTAAAGCTAATAAGTTTCTATTCCGAGCCGGCACACGTCTCTCCTGTGAAGCTATAATTATAATGTTTCACTCTGGGAAGAAATTGGTGTAATCAAGAGGTGTATTCTTATAATGTGATGGCTCTGCTGACCTGACACACAAACGTTCACACTTCTGCTCAACCTCTACTGTATCCACACACACACACACACATCAGAGCCTGATACCTTCCTCACACACACACATTACATTACATTACATTACATTACGAGCATTTGGCAGACGCTTTTATCCAAAGCGACTTACATTACATTACCACCCTACGCAGAGGGGGGAGCAATTGAGGGTTCGGTGCCTTGCTCAGGGGCACCTCGGCAGGGGCTCGAACCGGCAACCCTCCGGTTCCCAAGCGGAAGCACTACCCACTGAGCCACTGCCTCCACAACACACACACACACACACAGAGCAACCGTATAAACAAGCTTCATCAGCTGACTTTGCTTTCTTCAAGCATTTGATGGTGGAAGATACTCAAGCTCCTCCACACACACACACACACACACACACACACACACACACACACACACACACACACACACACATATGATAGTGGTCTGTATTTCTTAAAGTGAATTGTTGTTGGCTTCATTTGTGTCTTTTACACGGTTAGTAAATGCACAAGGAAATGTGTAAAGAGACGCTGTGTGTGTGTGTGTGTGTGCGCGCGTGTGTGTCGACCTGTGAGAAAGCAAACCTTACCCTCTCTCGCGCTTTAATGAAAGGGGCGGAGTTTAAATGATGAGTTTAATCTCAGTCGCCTCCTAACTGGCAATCTGCCGCTCCAGCAGCCGAGGCCACTGAGCCTGACTGTTTACTGAGGCGTCTGAGTCCTGAGCCTGATTGTCTCTGATGTTTAAATGTGAGGTTTGTAATTTGATCAGCAGCTGATTTATTTTGGTCTCTTCCTCTCCAACGTGAGCAGGAAGGAAGACGGAGTTTACAGTTTATCACCTGACGTGTTGACACTTCAGGTATGTAGAGACCTCCTGGTGAAACAGGATCCATGTTTACAGACCTGCTCAGAGCTCCAGATGACACACAACATGACTCGCTGACTGAACCTCACACGCGTACGCCCGCCGCCTACAGCCAGAGCGAAGAGGGGAGGGGGGCGGGGGAGGAGGAAGCAGAGGGGGGCGGGGCTTGTAGTATCTGCAGCAACATCATTCATAAAAAAATGATGTTTCTTTTAAGATTATTGTGGCTAATATGTAGAGAAGATGTAGAAAAAAATAGCACACACACACACACACACACACACACACACACACACACACACACACACACACACTGGTAGCTTGAGGCCAGTGTTCAGAGCGTTGGCATGTGGAGGCTGCAGAGCTCTGCTGTAACAGAGAACATTTCTATTGATTCCTGCTCAGCTCGTCGGCTTGAACCTCACACACATACACACAGGCACACACACACACTGGTGCCGCTCCTCTGCTGAGCTGCTTTACCACTGAGGATGAGGAGGAACTCGGGTGTTCACCTACAGTTGTGCTCAAACTGGAGAAACTGTGATAATAAGTGTCTCTGACTTGGAGGAGGCAGAGAGAGTGAGACGGAGCGATGAGAGTTCAGCTCCTCTGTGCTCGCCTACACTAAAGGGATGACAGACAAAATGTTTCATCACATTAGATTACATCAAGATTGTGTGTGAGTGAACTCATTTGTATTCATTTGGTTTAGTTCTGTGTGTGTTTGCTGTGTGTTTGCGTGTTTGTGTGTTTGTTCTGTGTGTGTTTGCTGCGTCTTTGTTCCGCGTGGTCGTTCCGTGTTTGTTCCATGTGTGTATTTATTCTGTGTGCATGTGTGTTTGTTGTGTGTGTGTGTTTGCTGCATGTGTGTGTGTGTTTGTTGTGTGTGTGTTGCCCTCCTGGCCCTGGTTTGATTGGCAGCTGTGTTGTTGCTGGCTGATGCAGATTTGCAGGCTGAAGCAGGCAGACAGCAGCTGTGTGTCTGACCGCTCCTCCACTCACAGCCAGGCAGAGACGTTTGTTTGCTCTTATTCTGGCTCTTTGCTCGGTGTTCTCCTCTTGGTTGTGAGTGAAAACACCTCTGATCTGTGAGTGAAAGCACCTCTGATCTGTGAGTGAAAACACCTCTGATCTCAGAGAAAAGAGCAGGTTTGACCCTTTGATCATCAAAAATGGCATCAGACCTGAAATCCTCCATGAAGTGCAAAGTGAACCCTGCGGGATTGGAAGCACACTAAGCTCTGCTGTGCCTCTTCCCTTCCCCAGCTGATGGCTCCTACACCTCTCACCTTTTTGGGGAAATGTCCCCTTTAACAACTGGGCCAACCTGGCATCGCCCATTATTATGATGAATAAGGCGGCCGCACTCGTAGCTAATTACAGCTGTTCACACGTTAGCTGTTGATTTACCAGGCGGTGCTCTTGAAGGCGTTGTCAGCGTGTCTCCTCCATGATAGATGATCCTGCCTACTGGAGCCAGCAGGGGGCCACCGGGTCACCACAGAGGTCAAATCAGAGGGAGTGTGTGGGACTGGAGGGGCTTGCAAGTCACTCTCATCAGATAAAGATCAGATAAAGGGAGGGAGAGAGAAACGGGGGGGTGAAGAGTGGGAGAGAGAGAGAGAGGCAGAGAGAGAGAGAGAGAGGGAGGGAGGGAGAGAGAGAGAGAAACTGGGGGGGGAGAGAGAGGGAGGGAGGGAGGGAGAGAGAGTGAGAGGGAGGAGGAGAGAGTGAGAGGGAGGGAGGAGGAGAGAGGGAGAGGTAGGGAGAGAGAGTGAGAGAGAGAAACTGGGGGGGAGAGAGAGAGGGAGGGAGGGAGAGAGAGTGAGAGGGAGGGGGGAGGAGAGAGGGAGAGGTAGGGAGAGAGAGTGAGAGAGAGAGAGAGAGAGAGAGAGAGGGGGGAGAGAGTGAGAGAAGGGGGTGAGAGAGAGAGACACAGAGAGAGGGCGAGGAGGGGGGAGAGAGTTTTTCTTCTGTGGACATTGAAATGAGGGACCAATAGAGTGACATCCTGTCTGGATGGACTCTGTGTCCCGCTCACAGGAAGTGGAGCGTCTCAGGTCTCTGAGTTGATTGATCACAGACGAGCTGGTTTGTGTAGCAGCCATCTTTCCTCCACCTTGTGATCGTTATGTCATTTGTTTATGATTCACGGCTCTCTCATAATGGCCTCTGTGGCATCATGCATCCATCAGTCTG
>NW_027467128.1:7500-15000 GCF_046128005.1 Genypterus blacodes | reverse complement strand
TCTATACTCTCTCCCTCTCTCCCTTCCCCTCTCTCCCTCTCTCTGTCCCTCTCTCTCTCTGTCCCTCTCTGTGTCCCTCTCTCTCCCTCTCTCTCTCCCTCTCTTTCCCTCTCTCCCTCCCTCTCTCTCTCTGTCCCTCTCTCCCTTTCTCTCTCTCCCTCTCTCTGTCCCTCTCTGTCCCTCTCTCCCTCCCTCTCTCTCTCTCCCTCTCTCCCTCCCTCTCTCTCTCTCCCTCTCTCCCTTCCTCTCTCTCCCTCTCTCTGTCACTCTGTCCCTCTCTCCCTCCCTCTCTCTCTCTCCCTCTCTCCCTCCCTCTCTCTCTCTCTCCCTTCCCCTCTCTCCCTCTCTCTGTCCCTCTCTCTCCCTCTCCCTCCCTCTGTGTCCCTCTCTGTCCCTCTCTCTCTCTCCCCCTCTCTGTGTCCCTCTCTCTCCCTCTCTCCCTTCCTCTCTCTGTCCCTCTCTGTCCCTCTCTCTCTCCCTCTCTCCCTTCCCCTCTCTCCCCTCTCTCCCTCTCTCTGTCCCTCTCTCCCTCCCTCTCTCTCTCTCCCTCTCTCCCTTCCCCTCTCTCCCTCTCTCTGTCCCTCTCTCTCCCTCTCCCTCTCTCTCTGTCCCTCTCTGTCCCTCTCTCTCTCTCCCCCTCTCTGTGTCCCTCTCTCTCCCTCTCCGTGTCCCTCTGTCCCCTGTCGTCTCTCCCTCATGCAGTGAGTGAGAGTAAGCAGCCTGGTGTTCCCAGCTGTGTGTGTGATGTTCTGTCACACTCTACCTGCTAATGAAGGAGCCACAGGGAGGCGTTTAGCTTCATGATAAATAAAGCTGAAGCTGTGATGCGTCGGCTGATGTTAAGATGAAACCCTGCTGATCCTTCAGAACATAAACACATAAATACACCCAGAGTGCTCCAGTGTACATGACATCACCCTGCTGTACACCAGGGAAGGTCCAGGTCGATCAAAGAGCCTCAGAGCCTCACAGCCTCACTTGACCCGTGTGTGTTTACATTCTGCTTATTCTCCGGCAGGCCCTTGTCAGCCTAAGTGAAACATTGCTCCCTTTGAGCTGAATGGAATAATACAGGCGCCCTAATGTGAGCATCGTGTACGGCGCTTAAAGCCTAATTCATCTGGGCTGCTGCTGCTGCATTGTGGGTAGAGCGGGCGAGGCGTCCTCTGTGACGGGCAGGTGTCACGCTGTGATTTCAGCCGGCAGATGAGCGCTTCGGGGCGGCGAGGCGGGAAGATGTAGCATGTGTTCATTAGTGTGGAAGCTTATCAGTCTGAACGGCCTCATTAAGGATACAGGGATTAATATGCAGCAGAACCACAACAGGCCCGCTGCTCTGACCGGCACTCGGCCTCCTCCTCCTCCTCCTCTTCCTCCTCCTCCTCCTCCTCCTCCTCCTCCTCCTCCTCTGCGCTTTCCCAGCTATTAAAAGTAATGTGTACAGAGTTTGGTGACTTGCAGTGATGCGACACGATGCAGCAGGAGTGAGAATGAAGGCTGAAGGCTCCTTAACACATCTGGACTCAGACTGGTCTGACTTTGGTCCCGTGGGTCAGAACCAACCAACCAACCATCCTGTCAGGTTACTGCAGTGTGACGGTGAAGCTCTGCCTCCATTTTGAATGTGCAGCAGTGATGTGCTCCTCTTCGTCCACATGAATGATTCATGTCTGCATGCAGCAGCTGGATGTTGCTCCTCCATGTTGGAGTGAAAGTGGCTCTAATGTGCAGCCTGAGAAAGTTCAGTCTTGAGTTCAAGTTAGAAATCAACGTTCCCACTGGCGGTTTCATCCACAGCCATAAATATTCATCTCACCGGTTGGTAGCCGTGCTCACATACGTTGTGTGTGTGTGTGTGTGTGTGTGTGTGTGTGCAGCACGTGGGCCCACACACTCGTCCTCTGCAAATAACACAGACAGAAAGGAAGTGGAGCTAAAACATTAATGATTAATCTCTGCGGTGCGGTGTGTTCTTTGATTTATTCATTATTTCATTTTGGACGCTGGGTTTGAGTTTAGAAGTTCACTGGAGCGCATTGTTTCATGATATGCAGCCTGAGGGTGAACCTTTATCTGCACCGTCACAGTCAGAGCCTATGATCTGCAACATGTGCACGCATGGAACACGCCGCCATGCATACTTACTGTGTGTGTGTGTGTGTGTGTGTGTGTGTGTGTGTGTGTGTGTGTGTGTTACCCTCCAGTCTGGTCCATGCAGTGCCATTATTGATCAAACCGCAGCTCTTTAACGTCCTTCAGTAGACGGTTTAGGCCGTCTAGCATTCGTCTGTGAACACACACACACTCACACACACACACACACATACAGCTGAAGCTTGTTTACAGTCCAGAGCGTCTCCTCTGTTGCAGTCTGAGCTCCAGACGAGCAACAAGCCCACAATAAAAACAAGACCCTTAACTCCAGCCTGAAACACGAGCCAGCGTCTCTTATCAAGCATTTAGAGAGATGATGTCATCACCACCGGGCCCCAAAGAACACAGATAAGTCGGGAAGTAAATGGAGAAATGAATGAAAAACAATATTCTGCATGATGCGCTTGGATTTCACAGAATCAGAATCAGAATCTGCTGGAGGCTTTAGGTTCATGACCCACTGGAGGGAGAATCTCTCTCTCTCTCTCTCTCTCCCTCTCTCTCTCTCTGTCTCTCTGTCTCTGTCTCTGTCTCTCTCTCTCTCTCTCTCTCTTTCTCTGTCTCTGTCTCTCTGTCTCTGTCTCTGTCTCTCTCTCTCTCTCTCTCTCTCTCTCTCTCTCTTTCTCTGTCTCTGTCTCTCTGTCTCTCTCTGTCTCTCTCTTTCTCTCTCTCTCGCCGTCTCTCTCTCGCTGTCTCTCTCTCTCACTCACTCTCTCTCTCTCTCTGGCTGTCTCTCTCTCTTTGTTGGACTTGCTTTAACTCCAGCAATGTGTGTGTGTGTGTGTGTGTGTGTGTGTGTGTGGCAGGTAACACGGTCTACACTCAAACCAAACAGCAATAAAATCGTATTACTTAGCGACGCTTTTCCGGCGAGCGTCATATTTCACGCTTGAAGCCGTCGTCACGGTGACATTGAGCCGCTGGTGGCGTTTCTGCGAGTGAGCATCAGTAAGCAGATGAAACACACACTTGACAGCAGCAAACAGGCCTGAAGAATGGAAAGAGCCGGAGCTGCCAGGTCGGGCTCGTCTGTCTCTTTGCAGAGCTTCCAGAGGATTTGGATCCTGCTGAGTGAGACAAAGCCGCTGAAGAGAGAGACGCTCTACATTCAAACCTCTCAGGCGCCGTCACTCACTTCAAGCTGGCACCTGCCGCGTTCCCGCTTACTCTGAGGACGGAGAGCCTGATAAACGTCTCTACTGGTGGAAGTGTGTGTGTGTGTGTGTGAGTGTGTGTGTGTGTGTGTGTGTGTGTGTGTGCGTGTGTGTGTGTGTGTGTGTGTGTGCGTGTGTGCGTGTGTGTGTGCGTGACAGTACACACATGCAGTTGATCCTGAATGATTGTTAGCAGTGATGACCTCTGACCTTTACTTCCAGTGTAACCATGATTCTCACACTTTATTGCCACCATAATTTGTCACCGTCTGCCTTAAACTGTGTAAACATGCAGCATATATAATTAGATATAAGAATTAAAGTGTGGCCGAGGCTGAGAGTTCATATTTTGGTAAATAATTGACATCATCCTGTTCCAGATTGAGTCTCCTCCCTGTTTTAAGCAGATATGCATTATTTACCACCACATAAACGACCTCATCATGAGCAGCCTCGTCTCCTCCCTCTGTGTCGCTCTACAAACAGAGCGGTGGCGTCCAAACTTCTGACGTAAATAAGGCGGTGGTGTATCTGTGCCATTGTAACGTGAGCATAATGGATCTGCCCCCTCATCACTGAGCTAATGGACTAATTTACATGAGGAAATGAGCAAATGCAGCTCAGGCTATCTGAAATGAGAGAAGAAGAAGAAGAAGAGGAGGAAGGAGAAATTTCATTTGGCCAAATAAAATGGCATTTTCCATCCAGATGAGTCGAGCTGACACCTCTGCAGGATGACAGATAACTTCCTCCACCCGCAGAGCTGAACGCACGCACCGCTTAGACGCCGTTTAGACGCCGTTTAGACGCTGTTTAGATGGCGTTCCCCACCTGCCGGCGCCCTGATGACTCACAGTTTCACAGGAGTTGACTGAACCCAAACCTGAATCTCCTCCCGGCACTTTAACTGCTGTTTGTTTGAAACGACCCTCTACTTTTCTCAGCCAAACTCATTTAGAACTGAGTGAAAACGCACATTAATACCGTGGCATTTGGGGCTGATGAATGTGTTGTGTAATCTGGTGTCGCTGCTGTCCAGAGGAAGGTGATGTTTCACTTTGCTTTGTTTACTAAAGCGTCTCAAGGTCAGACGCTGTAATTGCTGTGTAGAATGTTCCAATTTAAAAGAGTTTTTTTTAATTTGAGGAGACCAAATAATCTCAGAAACATGAATTTGATGGATGAAGTGAATGAGTCACACTCAAACTGCCTCTGTTTCCCAGATGAAGGCTCTTTCCTCTGATCACAGTCATTTGGACGGCGGTCGGCTCTGATTTATGAAGATGGAACAAAGTGGGCATCTTTGTCTCTGGAGGAGGAGGAGGAGGAGGAGGAGGAGGAGGGGGAAGCTTCTGTCGGCGTGCTCGTGTTTGCTCGGCAGGCATTATCAAAACAAAGACTGTGTTTAACTTTGGAGAATGAAATGGATTTCCAGCTGTTTCCAGAGGAGCCGGGGAGAGATTGGTGCCAAACAGAAACATTAAACACACGGCCCAGACAAAACAACACCGGCAATCTCTGCCCGCTGCTGCAGGATTGCTTGTCTTTTACTCGGGCGGTGTCGTTTATTTGAAGAACACGGAAGATAAAGCAAAGATCTATCTCTCTGTGGCGTGAGGAAGAGGTCGGCAGGAGAGACGCTCTCCGTTACAATCGAGCAGATGGAACTTTAAGAGGGATGGAGCGGAGACCTGACGGAACTTTAGCATCACGACCAAACCTGAGGCTCCGGAACCCAGAGCAGGGCGGAGGAACACACAATGAGGGCCGGCTGATGGAGGTGGAGGATTCAGTGATACAGCAGAGGAACGTGCAGGCGTTCATGGAGGCACGTTCCTCTGCTGAGGAACGTTCCTCTCTGCAGCGCTCCGTACGGGATGGAATCACGTGGAGAGGTAATCAGAGTCTTAGGGGAAAGCCGCTGTGTTTTTAATGCGGAATGTTGAATGTTGTTGCTCTTCCTCTTCCTCTTCCTCTGCGAAGGAGAAGAGAACAGAGGGCCGACCTGTTTACCTCCCCGCCCACTGCCTTCACTCCTCTCTCTTACTTAGAGGAGTATTTTGGTGTCGCAGGCGAATATGTTGAAAGCAGAAGCATGAAAATAGAACCGGGCGCCATCTGTGCTGTAAATGCAGAGAGAGAGACACACACACACACACACACACACACACACACACACACACACACACACACACACACACACACACACACACACACACACACACACACACACGGAGCAGAGAGTCACGGTGTGTTATGCAGAGTTTCAGTCAGACCTTCATAAAGCTGTGACACGCTGATGTATTCTCTGTTTCTGCTGGTTGATCAGACGGGCGACCCCAGCAGGGCCACGCAGACGAATCCAGAACATCCTGCACGAGGGGGACGGGTGGAGGAGAGGGGGGCCGGGGTGGAAGCTGCCTCAGTCTCACCAAAGACGGCGACCTCAGAACGCGGTCGCAGCTCCAGACGCCACTTGGTAGGCAAATGAATTCAGGTTGAACACCGGGAAACATCCAGCACGCCGCACATTCCTGCTCCTGAGGCTTTGAAGACGCGGCGGCCTCATTGGTTTTCATGAGCGCACTATGGCAGTAAACACGCTCTAGGAGCCAGAGCGCTTTGCTGCTCTGGTGCCTGAAACAGAGAGACGCTTTAGTCACGTAGAGGTGAACACCAAACCCAATCACTGCTGGAAAGAAAGGTTCACTTCCTTCCTGTTTGAGTGTCAGAACGCGTCCACGCCCACAGCTCTGTTATGTTCCTCTGGTTCCATCAGCTTAACGGCTCTATCTGTGCCTCTATCTGTGCCTCTATCCTGAGCCTTAGTGTCCACGGTGCGTTCAGGTGCTGTAGTAGAAGTCTGTTTTGTAGAGGTCACCCTGTAGAGGCCAGCTGATGGGAGTGAGGGGTCGGGCTGTAAAGGAGTTATGATCCATGTTACATTACAGCCTAACAAGCTAGCAGAGAGGTTCTTTGGTTAGATGAAGAGGAACAAGGTGACTATCATGAATTATGTCCTGTTGTATCAATCAATCAATCCATCCATCCATCCATCCATCCATCGCTCCCGTCTGTGTTTATGACTGACTGATCCTCAAGGTCACTGAGTCTTTACCACAGTCCTGCTAATTCACCTCACACTCCGGTGCAGAGTGTGTGTCCTCTGCTTCTAGAACACGGAGACAGGAAGCCAGCAGGAAGGGAAGCATTTATACATGTGAGTCACACTGCATACTCTTCATCTTCATCACCTCTAAACTGTGTGTGTGTGTGTGTGTGTGTGTGTGTGGCACCTTGCTCTCCCTGACAGCTGCGTCGCAGGGGGGCTTGAGGTCCCAGACGGCCTGAGGTCCTCAGTTTAGATGCAGATTCAGCTTCACAACCTGTTTTTGTGTCAAACATCACTTTGTGATCAAGCAGAACAAACCCAGTTCAGATGGAAGATAGCAGATCAGCTCAGATCAGCTGAGTCCTTCTTTCTAAAGTCCTCAGTCACTGTGCTGAAGGCTGAAGAGGCTTTGTGTGTTACAGCTCAGACAATAGAACAAGGCTGAACCAAAGAAGAAGAAGAATGGCTTCATGGAACAGAAGCTTTGTTGTTGTGACAGATCCATTGTTCTCATGTTTCTGTGTAAGCGTGTCTGCAGTGACCTTCATCTCTCTGCTGGCTTTGCTCCTCTTCACGTGTTTGTGTCCTGACCCCTCACTCAGTGGCTTCATCTGCTTTCACACAGAAGCTGAGCCTGTAGCTGAGCCTGAGCCTGAAGCTGAGCCTGAGCCTGAAGCTGAGTCCTCCAGTCATAGAGGAGCTGGAGCAGTTGTTAAGGAGAAACGTTGTCATGGAACCACACCTTCTCTGTGGTGTCACTCTTCACCACAGGGGAGCTGGGTGGCGTCGTGGCAACAACGAGGGGATATTAGAACAGAACGTTCTCACTTAAAGTGGGATATTATGGGAAAAGGCAGAATCCACCTGATCTTACTTCACAGTGATGAAACCTGTGATGCTGAAGCAGATGAACGCTCCAGATGGTGTCCAAACTATGACGTCATCCTGGCCGCCACGTGTCGGGACTGTCAACATGTTTGACTTTTACATGCGTGTGGTGCCAGCAGGCGTTTGTTTGGGAGTGGCACATTAACATCCTGGCATCTTCAGAGCGTCTGATCCGCCACTCGTCCCTTAGAG
>NW_027467128.1:0-2500 GCF_046128005.1 Genypterus blacodes | reverse complement strand
TTGCAGAGGAGGAAGTCTTTGTGTCGCTCTCTCTTTGAAGTATTTAAAGAACAAATCCATGACGTCACCAATCTGTGTGTGTGTGTGTGTGTGTGTGTGTGTGTGTGTGTGTGTGTGTGTGTGTGTGTGTGTGTGTGTGTGTGTGTGTGTGCGAGTGCGTGTGCGTGTGTGTGCGTGTGAGCGGCTCTATGTGGCTGGAGGTCAGAGCAGCTTCTTCATCGTCTCTATCAGCCCATTGAGGAGGAGGAGGAGGAGGAGGAGGAGGAGGAGGAGGAGCGTGTTTGTTCCTCACTCAGGTGAAGCAGACCTGAGACTGGAGGAGAGCTTTTTATGTTTCTGATATGAAAGAAATGAAAGAATGAGTTGCATCCAGAGCAGCGCTCAGGCTGAATAGTTTCATCTCCACAATCAGGCTCAGGCAGCTGAGTCCACACATGAGTCAGAACCACTCAGCAGCAGCACCAACACTTCACATCTGCACTTGCTCTCCTACAATAAGACTCTGGGATGCTTAGAGATGGAGATGCGTCAGAATGTTCAGAGGACAGTTTGTTCCACAGCGTCATCATCATCATCATCATAAGTATTGATCTAGAACAGTATCGCCTCCCTGCAGGTCCATTAGAGGCTTTATGTGACACCAGTGAGCAGGTTCAGGGTTTAACACAACCAGAACCACCAGACTGCTAGATCCTCATCCAGCTGGATCAGTGAGGGGCTGTGATCCAGAGTGTAAGATGAACTAGCAAGACATGGAAATGTATTGATTAGAGGGAGAAAAGCTTCATTTCCAGGAATGAGGTCTTATCCTGTTGGCAACCCTGGGGTAAGATGATGCTGAGAGAGAGAGAGAGAGAGAGAGAAAGAGAGAAAGGGAGAGAGAGAGAGAGAGAGAAAGAGAGAGAGAGAGAGAAGAGAGAGAGAGAGAGAGAGAGAGAGAGAGAGAGAGAGAGAGAGAGAGAGAGAGAGAGAGAGAGAGAGAGAGAGAGAGAGAGAGAGAGAGAGAGAGAGAGAGAGAGAGAGAGAGAGAGAGAGAAGTTGTTAGAAGAAGTCTCTGCTGTTTAGAATGATAAAGGTAAAGATGTTGAGGCTTCTCACGGTCGTGGATCTGAATCCAGGCGGCTCCACCTGCAGAGCCTGAGTCACTCACACACTCACTACACCCTGAGAGCAGATGTGGCCCCCTGAGGTGACCTGTCGCCGTGGTTACAGGGCATGGGGCAGGGTGTGGCCTCACCCAGTTTGAGACATGAGCGCTCAGTGTCTCTGTCTCTTTATCGTTTCCATGGAGACAAAGTCATGCTGTACACAAAGTTGTAATGGAGGTCTTGTGTCAATCACACAGCTGATGCATTATGGGTCATTGGGGCCAAACACAACACATTCCTGCCAACTTTGAAGGTACCATTTGTTATTTTCCCGCCACTAAACTCCAGTGTATGTGTGTGTGTGTGTGTGTGTGTGTGTGTGTGTGTGTGTGTGTGTGTGTGTGTGTGTGTGTGTGTGTGTGTGTGTGTGTGTGTGTGTGTGTGTGTGTGTGTGTGTGTGTGTGTGTGTGTGTGTGTGTGTGTGTGTGTGTGTGTGTGTGCTGGAGATGACTGAGTGTGAATGAGACAAATGAGACCAATAATGACCTCATAACTGTTACCCAACTCTGTGGAGGTGTGTGTGTGGAGCTGTGTGTGTGTGTGTGTGTGTGTGTGTGTGTGTGTGTGTGAGCTGCAGGCACTGAGGCTGGGGTTCTCCCCTCATTACATCACACACACAGGCCATCATCCCAGCAGCAGCATCATCAGCGTGAGGGAGGGGGGCAGGGGGGGAGGAAGGGAGGGAGAGAGGGAGGGAGAGAGGGAAGGAGGGAGGGAGGGAGAGAGGGAGGGAGGGAGAGAGAGAGGGAGGGAGGTAGGGAGGGAGAGAGGGAGGGAGGGAGGGAGAGAGGGAGGGAGGGAGGGAGAGAGGGAGGGAGGGAGAGAGGGAGGGAGGGAGGTAGGGAGGGAGGCTTGTTTTGACTTCATTAGCATAAGAGGCCTTGGTGTAGAGGCTCACAGCTGGAGATGAGCAGTTTGCATAGAAAGCCGATATATGTCTCCTCACTCTTTTCATTATCTCACATGATGATGAAGGGAGAGCACCCGAGGGAGACGGACACACACACACACAGATACAGAGACACACACACACACAGATACAGAGACAGAGACAGGGAGGGAGGATCAATAATTCATGCTTTCATATATTGGACAAATACGAGCTCACGATTGTCCGGCAGTTAGATCTGATGTTACAGAGAAAGGAGAGGGAGAGACCCGGGAGCGTGCACACACACACACACACACACACACACACACCACACACACACACACACACACACACACACACACACACACACACACACACACACACACACACACACACACAGACCGTTGTTTATCACCACTGGATCATTGGGCTAATTCTGCACTGCCTCTGCAGACCAATGGAATTAATGTGTGTGTGTACA
>NW_027467127.1:302500-307425 GCF_046128005.1 Genypterus blacodes | reverse complement strand
TGGATTACAATTTGAAGAGGAACTCTTGAAAACATGAGAGGGTGTATGCAGGGCTGATGTGTGTGTGTGTGTGCGTGTGTGTGTGTGTGTATGTGTTTCATAAATGCCTGCATATTTATTTGTGTTTTCTGTGTGTGTGTGTGTGCAGTCTGGGTGTCGAGCAGTGTGGATGTGTGTGTTTGTGTCTGTCTACTCTTAAGTGTGTGTGCATTTGTGGCTGCCTCACATACATTGTGTGTGTGTGTGTGTGTGTGTGCTTTATGGCTTCTATATGTATAATAATAGCATATATCTGTCCCTCTGTGTACACACACACACACACACACACACACACACACACACAGAGTGGAGCTGCTGCAGCCTAATGGATCACTGTCAGTGTCTCCTGTAATTACTGAGATATGACTGTGTCATTATAGAAACACGGCCCCTCCTCCATCATTCCACAGCCATTGCATGCGTGTGGATGCATGTGGGTGCGTGCGTGTGTGTGTGGGTGTGTGTGGGTGCGTGTGGGCGCCTCTGCTCATGCCTGTACCTACTCATCATTATTTCCGATGCATTGAATGATTTTGGGAGCCTGAAGGTGTCCGGCTCCTTTCAGCCCAGAGGTTTGAACACAATGGAAGCAGACGTCCGGCTCACACTCCGCTGTGTAAACGTCTCCCTTCACAAACACACACAAGTGAGTTTGACAGGAAGGAAGCGGCAGGTTTGGTGCCTTCAGTGGCTTCTTGATACATGATCAACATTTTCATTCCCGTTACCCACGCAAACAAACAGTATGGCTGGATATTCAGGAGCCCACACACACACACACACACACACACACACACACACACACACACACACACACACACAAACACACACACACACTGTCACTCCCTCTTCTCCTACACTCTCTTACAAACACACTCCCGCTGTGTTAAATGGACACACACCAGGACTCGGGTGATTGATCAGACGCTTCAAAGCAGAGAACAGAGGATTCACATAAAACATCAACAAACAAACAAACCCAATCAGTAATCAATAACACCAATGATGTAGACGTAGGGGACTCTCTGCTCCGTTGTTACAAACTGCAGCGCTCACATGTAGCACTGCTGCTATTTCTGTCATGCTTGGCAGCGTTGGGAGTTTGCCGCATTGCCAAAAGGTTTTAGATTGTCTGCAGGCCACACACACACACACACACACTCACACACACAGGGACGCATGCAGTAAATAATGTGAAAGCAGCACCAGGATCTCAGTCAGAATCACATTCGAGCAGCGCCTGGAAACACACTGAGCCCATTATGATGTTTGGACGGCGCACAGAGATTGTGAGCGGCGAGTCGTGCGCTCTCTCTCTCTCTCTCTCTCTCTCTCTCTCTCGCACGCCCGCTCGCCCTCGTTCTCTCTGTCTGCAGCCTCGTTGTGATTTTCAACCGCAGACATGTGGCTCAAGCTGTGCGATGGCAGGCACCTGCGTTAGAAAAAACTCCAAACTGTTAGAAAGTCCAACTGTTGCCTTCTAACAGCAGAGAAGCTCCATTGTGTCTTAAGCTCTGGGGTCTGATCCCATAACAGTGTGCCGAGTGTTTGGTTGTGTGTTCCTCTCTGCCGTTGAGTCTCACACCTCTCACCATCTTGCAAAAGCCGAGTGTCACATATTTTCCCAGCAGTTGGCGAAAGACGCGGAAGCAGAGTCAATATTGGATTTATAATCATCAAACAGAAACAAAGCAGACTCTGACAGGAAGGCGGCGTTGTTCCGTTACACCGCCGCACAGTCGGAACGTTTAAAGACGGGAAGATCAAATCCAGCTTCGCCATTGTCCGCGTTAGCCATCGCAACTCCGTCGCCACGTGTGATGTTCTGCCCCCTAATGGCCAAAGCCCCTCACTGCAGCTCTCTCTCTACACTTCCTGCTGCTGAAGCCTTTGCCCCTTGATGTCACGTCGCTCTCCTTTACCCTGACAGGAGAAAACAAGCGTGTCAGGAAGAAGAAGAGGAAGAAGAAAGTGTTAATTAGAAGAGGCACTCTCCATGATTACACACAGTCGCTTGATGTTCCCTGGTATTACTCCCCTCCAGTAAGTAGCACTCAGGGAAGTCTTGACAGTAAGTCTTTGTTAATGGACGTGTCTGAGTGATAATCCTGTATCCCTCATTTTTGGATGCCCTGCATGTCAGCGAGGTCAGCTGGCGTCGCCTCCGCCCTGATCGGGGGCCGCTGATTGGACGCTCTTTGATTGCTCCCTGGCCCCGATTCCTCGCCACTTCTCTCACCCTCCTGCTCCACCACTCATTCATCCAGTGTCTTGCTCGAGGGCACTCCAGCACCGGGTGGAAGCTTCCTGCCAACGTGGGAATCTCTGGAACCCGAGTCTCCCCTCTGAAGGGTGAGACTGAACTTAAACAAACACTCATACACACACACACACACACACACACACACACACACACACACACACACACACACACACACACACACACACACACACACACACACACACACACACACACACTCTCGTATGCCTGAAACACCCAATTGCATTTGATGATCATGATAATTAGGATACTTGTGTAAAAGGCTTCAGAAGGTTTTGAACGTACATAAGACTCTGGATTCATCTATGCTTTTTGAAGTGAAGTAGTGTGTGTGTGTATGTGTGTGTGTGTGCCTGTAAACATCTGCACATCAGGCGCACTATAGCCACACACACACACACACACATTGCTCTCCTCCATTGCGATACACCTCCCGTCTTCAGGCCCCATTCCGAATCAAATTGATCACTCTGGCGTTCCCGGCGTTCCCATCTCCTCCCGTGCAGCGGGACTTAATCTTAGCAGCTGGAGCAGTGATTAAAGTGCAGACGGCAGCTCCTCCGTGAGGTTGTCGTTTGGCTGTGACTGGGAGTGTTGACAGCCACTAAGCAGCCCTTGTTTGCAAAGTGGAGAACACAAGGAGACTTAAAGCGTACAGCCATAATGGATCACATTGCATTAGAGGAGTGTGAGCCATTACCTGCGCTACTAAGAGTCTGACATCGTGTTTCTATCTTTATTTATCTCAGACGGGCTTTGATCAACAAGGAAACTCTCATTTACATCAGAATTAATGTGCGCTGAGGGTTTTGTCACTATTTACTGTCCTCAACTAGATTGTCTTCTTTCCTCTCTGTGTCTGATCCTATGATGGAGGGATGGAAGGAGGAGGGAGGGGGGAGGAGGGGGGGGGGGGGGGAGAGAGAAGCCAATCAATTAGCGTTCCACACATGTGTCTGCAGGTGTGTGGATCTGGATCTCCTCTCCTTCAGATCCACAGAGGCTCTCCTGCATGCAGAACACGTAAACGACACGGGACAAACTGTAGGAGGAGTGTTTGTCAGCTCCGCCACTAAAAGGCACAATGTGATTAAGCCGTACACGTGCGCAGAATGCTAGGATGTAGTATCGATGACGTGTTGCATAACTGCAGAATGAGGCCAGTATGCTCATTAAGGAAATCCACGCGAAGGCGCCAGAATCCAATTAAGACGTTTAGGCGCCTTAATAAAGTCATACAGTCGCACAATCCAGGTCTGTTAAAGTCTAATCCAGGTTTAAAAGTCACTATTTTCAGATGAAGCAAGTTCAGGCATGTCCTCCCAGGGATGCTGAAGGGCATTCTGGGAAATGTTGGAAATCACTTGCAGCTGTAGGAAGGTTTAGGAATGAGAAGGGAGCAGAGGAAGATCTCATCCCAGAGACCGTGTGTGTGTCCTGTGGGTGCAGACAGGTGAAGGAGCCGAGTGATGGAAGCCTCAGTCTGTACTTCATGTCCGCTACGGAGCAAGGCATGATGGGAAATATGTCCGCCTGCTGATTAAACCTCCCCCTTAATGTGTCTGACTCTGTCCCGTCACGCTTCCTCAGGGTGGCAGTTAGGTTATTGATCCTTTAAGACCCAATCTGGCTCATTTCATGCATAATGAATGACGTGTCGGCGTTCATGAGACTTCAGGTCACTTTAACAGGAGACACTCAATACTGAAGTCCTGACTTCCTTTTACTCACTGCTGACAAACTCATGATTCTAGAGGACAGGAAGCTGAATGCAGAGCTGACAGCAGGAGAGAGAGAGAGAGAGAGAGAGAGAGAGAGATAGAGAGAGAGTGATCAATGCTTCAATAAGAAACGCTTGCATTTAATATGATAATAATATATTTAATCTAGACTGTAAACAACTGCGGTGCTTCATTTCAGATACTAACACACTTCTGAGCAGGTTTCTGATGAATGAATGTTAATATTAAGTAAGAAACCAAGAATACAAACAACACAGATCAATAGCTGATGATCATACATGTACTCAAAAGCTAATCGATTTACATGATGCGTGTTGGACCAAAATGACACCATGTACATTCTCACTCTGACTTATTTAAATGTCCCCCCCACCCCTGGCCCCCCCGGCCCCCCGGAGCGCTGCAGGGGCGCCCCGGTGTCGGTGTGTGAATGTGTGTCGGTGTGTGAATTGTGTGTGTCAGTCCGCTCCTGCCGCTCTAGCAGCTCTGCCGCTCTGGAGGAGGAATTTTTTTTTTTTTAGGGGAGTGGAATTTCCGCCGTTTTTTGTTTTTTTTTTCTTCCCACTTTCGCGACTCGCCTCTTTATTCGTGACATTTCTGCTGCTGCGCGCTGACAGACGGAGAGGAGAAGAAGAGGAGAAGAGGAACAGGCTGAAGTCAGAGCAGGAGGAAGACGCTCTGATGTTCCCGGTTGATCTTCACTGAATCGCGGTGAAACTCGTTGATTTCGTCCCTTTCGCTCCTCTTGGAAGTACGCGTGACATCTGACGCTCTGCGGGCCAAAGCGGCTGATCGAGCGGAGCCGCAGCCTCTTCTCTGCGCCTGGATTATTACTATTATTTCTATTTGTTATTATTATCAGT
>NW_027467127.1:295000-300000 GCF_046128005.1 Genypterus blacodes | reverse complement strand
ACTAGCACAGTGCTAACTGTGTTATTGTTCACTTAAATTACTTTTCCATAGGTTTACACAGCGACACAATGCAGCTGTAAAGTCAAACATTACCCTCCTGTTGTGGTTTAAGA
Organism: Genypterus blacodes; assembly: GCF_046128005.1. Classification (NCBI taxonomy): domain Eukaryota; kingdom Metazoa; phylum Chordata; class Actinopteri; order Ophidiiformes; family Ophidiidae; genus Genypterus; species Genypterus blacodes. The sequence goes on along the minus strand of NW_027467127.1, from coordinate 299,887 downwards.
TGAACTTTATGTTCTGGCATCGCGCTCGTCTCCTGAGACTGAGCTGCCCGGGATCCTGCATCTTGCTCAAGGACTAACAACAACCTGCGACAGACTCAGGGATGGAGTCTGCTGCAGGAATGGAACCTGCGACCACCCTGCCGCCACCTTCGAGTGTTATTTGGCTGTTTACAGCTTTTGCTTCATTGGATTTATTATTCATTTTGTGAGTTTATTTTGGATGATGATGGGGTGTAGCTCATAGCTTTGGCTTGGCAGGAGCCGATGTTGTTTTTGGGATGGAGTCAAACGTTAGAAAATATGCCAACTAGGGGGGGTTGGGTGGGGGGGCCTTAAGCCTTTGGCTAGACCGCAGCCCCTCTTAGACGTTCCAGAGAAGGCATTTAAGTCTGCTTATTCTCCGTTAGCGCTGATGACATCGTGCTCAACCACGGCGTCAACACGAGGTGTGGGGATACAGAGGGAGCCAGATCATAGGTGGGAAGGAGACACACGAGTACCTACCAGAAGAGCTGACCTTTGACCTTTGTCATGTTCAAAAAACACTTTGGTTCAGGAAAACAGATGGCGTCAAGAATGTGCACTGACGCCCTCGTCCAAGATGGTGACTCTCACTCTCTCACTCCCTCTCTCTCTTGCTCTCTCTCTCTATTTCTCGCTCACTCTCCCTCTCCCTTTCCCTCTCTCTCTCTCGGACCTGTGATGTCCCACAGGGGAAATCTAATCCGGACAGAACATTCCGTGTGGCCGTGCTGCCATCCTGCAGTCTTTGTTCAAACGTGCGATCCCAAATGTAATTTATCGTCGGAACGCCGCCGCCTCCCCCCACCTGCCCCCCGCCTCTCTCATCAGATAGTGTGTCCGAACATGCCTAATGCTCCCATTCCATAATTCAATTACTGGACTGAAATGGGACACACATGTTCCAGGGCTGTGAAACATGTCTGCAATTAACCAGACAAACAAAATCGACAAACCCTTCCACCAGTAAACGTTGGCTTCTTTTCCCACAACACACACACACACACACACACACACACACACACACACACACACACACACACACACACACACACGACCACAGGGTTTGTAATTATGTGCCCTAATTGTAGTGTTTTTTTAAATACACATTTGGGTGCAGCGGAATGTTTTGAAGGGTTTTGTTCCCTTTGAATGAAGACAGGAGAAAATTCATGAATAGCACCAAACAAACCAAAGTTATTGGAAGCGTATGTTATGTATGATAGTGTGAGTGTCCTTTAACATGAAGGTGAGAGTGGTTTAGATTCAGAGGCTGGACTGAAGCACTAGACGGGACTGGACCACAGACAGAGATGTCTCCAGAACGTGCAGCCTTCTTGCATACGTGCACTTAAGTGGCTCTCTCTTCCACGTGTTGCCTTCAGGATCCCCCAACAGTCGGACGGCACCTCAACTTCAGCCGCCACTCTTTTCTTCCTCTTAATCGCAAGTGACCTGAATCGTGCTCGGTGAACAGACGTTGGTTTCGATGAGATCAGTAACACTTTTGTTCAAACGTGCTGAGATCCATCGGCTGTGCCTCCGCCGCCAATTTGGAGCAGCACCAGCACGAGCCTGGTCTCAAGCAGCGCGGCCGACAAAGTGACTCCCCGAGGAGCCACGCGAAATAGAACGGAGGCTCGGCTAAGGAACGTGTGATAATCTTGGGCGTTTTTTTAGACGTTGGCTGAACTGTTTCCACCTACGTGAAGCTGCACTGGCACACGACACACACACCTTCACACACACCCTCACACACGCAGAACAACTTCTCCGTCCCATATGCTTCCTTACGCATTACATCGTCAGTTATGTATTCGCACTCTCCAACTTTTTCTAATGTGAATGATGTAAAGACAGCGCCACCATTAGGCTGACTGGTGCTATGATGTAATGAGATCGTGTCCAACCTGCCCAACAAGTTGAATACAAATCCGCCAATAACTTTACTGTAACTCCTCCATCACGCCATCATCAGAACTGTAGGTTGGGAAATGAGAAACTAAAGCAGAAGTAGATGAGACACAGAAAAACTCCCAGAATGCAGTGCAGATATGGTGACAGACAACAGTGTGAGCATACCTACAGTGGGGATGTTTCCTTTAAGGCTTCATAGCAGAACTTATTTAAAGAAAGTGTGGACAGTGTAAATGTGCTGCATCCTGACATTCCAGGGACAGAAACAGCATAACCTCTGTCCTTAAGAAGAGAGAGAGAGGGGGGGGGAGAGAGAGGGAGGGAGGGAGAGAGTGAGAGAGAGAGAGGGAGGGAGAGAGAGAGAGAGAGGGAGGGAGACAGAGGCTATAAATTCCTGATGATGGAGAGACCAGTTGTTCCCCCACGAGCCAAACATTCCATAATTAGTCAAAAAGTGTTTCCCCAACCAAAGGCAGTCACAGGACCGACATCCTACAGCCCAGAGGTGTCACATGAGCTCACACACACACACACACACACATACACACGCTGCGTTGCTTTTGTGTGGGTGTAGCTGTTTTTGTGTTTGTGTTTTATGAGGGTCTGTGTCGTGTTGGGAGAAGCTATTTTAAGGAGTGTGTGAGTCAGGCGCCGTCTTTTATCACAGATCTGTATGTTTATACTTCATGGTACCTGGTGGTGACGCCGTAATTGCCACTTTTACATTTTGGCCTAAGAACCTTTGAACCATAAAATGTAAAATTAAAAAGTCTATATGGATCCATTCATAATTGTGTAATGGTAGGTATGCTTTTTCTAATGTATGGATGGATAGGTAGGTAGGACAGTAGGTAGGACGATAGGTAGGACGATAGGTAGGCAGGTAGGTAGGTAGGTTAGGTAGGTAGGTAGGTAGGTAGGTAGGACTGTAGGTAGGTAGGTAGGTCGATGGACTGGTCAGCATCCCTGCTTCGTTTCGTGTCCTTGTGCCAGATCTGAAACACTCCCGCCCTTTTCCATTCGTGTGGTCAGAGGCGAGTACTGCGCCCTGCGTTCATTCTTCCTGTGCCAGCCTTTGAGAAAATAAAAGTGTCCCCTCCAGATGGTTGTATTTTTCTATTCCACCGCGGCACCACACAAAACAGGAAGGCTAAATGTGTTGCTGGCTCGTAATGGCGACGGCGTGGCCCGCGTCCAGCAAGTGCGAGGTGCGAGCATTTTAAAGGAACGATCTGCGCCGCCTTTCTTCTCCGTTTGTCTTGTCGAGCCGTCTCCTCAAATTGTCGCTTTGAATTCTCGGAGAGCCGTGAGAATCGGGTCAGGGGAGGACAGAGATTTGTTTGGTTTTCTAGTTTTTGGGTGTGAATGGACGATCGTGCCGCCTCGTGTAATTCATCTCATTATCGTTTCTCTTTCTGTATCTCATTGACAACTCATTTGTAACATTCGCAAACGCTGCAACTTTGACCAGCTTCAAACACCTGCTGGTGCGTTCCCTTTCACGCTGGATCCATGTAGCGATTGTGATGTAGACGCCTGTGAAGAAATGGACCCTTTGAGAGGACAATGGGGCCTTTCACAAGGAAAAGTCTGGAACATCAGATCGTCTTCTCTCTTTTCCAAGATCCCTACATTCCCCAGGATGAAGTGAATCCAAGCTTCTCGCCCAGCAAACCGCCAAGTCCGTTGTTCCCTCCTGCTGCGCTTGAAGCCCTCCCAACACAGGAGGGGAGCTTCAATGATGAAGTCCCTCCTGGTCAATCAGTCTGTGTCCCCCCCGCACAGATACAAGTAATGAAGAAATGAATGTGTGAGAGGAGGAAGAGAGGGAAGGATAGAGAGGAGGGAGAAACCGACGGCAGAGTGTTGTTGTTTACGCCCGCGAGTGAGAAGCAGAGATCTTTGAGGAGGTGCGAGTCCACGGCCTGAACGAGAGCTGCAGACAAAAGAGGAGACGGAGAGAGGGAGAGAGGGAGAGACAGAGAGAGAGAGAGAGAGAGAGAGAGAGAGGGAGAGTCAGAGAGAGAGAGCAGAAGGGTAGAGGCAGATGCAGAGAGACGGAGAGCTTGGGGCGAGTTGGCACAATGGGTCTGATCCTGACCTCTGTCACAGACCTCTCGCTGTCTCTCCTCCTCCTCCTCCTCCTCCTCCTCTTCCACCCTCAGGCTGTTCTCTCGCCTTTTTTTTTTTTTTCCAGCCCATCACCTCCCGCTCTGTCACTTGTTTCTCCTCCGTGGCACGCTCTGCCTGAACTCCCCGTGCACTCCTCGTCTTTCTGTTTCTGTCGCTCTATCACTCTCTTTCTGTTTCTATCCCTCTTTCTTCCTCCGTATGCGCCGCCTCTCTCGCTGCTGCGGGGAAACCATGGCAACCTTCGACCTGTAGACAACAGTCAGTGCCGAAAGACTATACACTATAATATAATGTAGACATAATAATAACCTCCATCATCTCAATCAGACGTCCTGTGGGAGGAGTGACGTCATAAAGGCTCCACAGGCCTTTGAAGGAATGGAGAGTCTTTTCCATCTTTATTGTGACATTTTTGCGCCCGTTTGCTCGTCTTGGCTACTCACAGCGCCGCTTTGTCGTGACTCTGCACTTCAGCCATTCAACTGAAGCTCAGTTCAGCCATGAGTCATCGGTGTTTCAGCTCAGAATCTGCCGGCCGGTGTCGTTTCCTGACTCACACCTTGTTTCGATTCTGTGGAATGAGGAACGTTGGAGTTTTGAGCGGCAGATTTTTTGTCACACACACACGCCCAATAAAGCTTACAAATTGCTTTAAACGTAATGTGAGCTTTTTGTAGAGTCCCTGATCACCATAAACACACACACACACACACACACACACACACACATATGCGCAGGAACAAAAACACATGTCAGATTAGATCCTTAACTAGCAGATTAACGAGGAGAGAGTTTGGCGGGGGCGGGGCGGGGGGG
>NW_027467127.1:265000-290000 GCF_046128005.1 Genypterus blacodes | reverse complement strand
TGTTCTCATGTCAGTTGCCAAAACGTGTAGCTGTTGCTTATAAAAATCGATTCGGCATTAAATTCTTATCCAGATTTTGCACAAACCACCAGCAAACACCATCACTCTATCAGCACGGGTGTCTACCAGTGTGTGTGTGTGTGTGTATGTGTGTGTGTGTGTGTGTGTGGGTGTTCCACATCCATATGCAAATATTCTGATTCTCTAACCCTACAATAACAAATGTAGAGTATTGTTAAGCCGTCACAGGGTTTTTGTTGTGGAGACATAAATGTGACTGTTGGTCCATTTTAGAGGTTGATCGAATGAGCCAGAAGGGAATGGGTGCACCACTTCGGCCCTTTGAGCAAGGCATTTGCCTGAGCAAGGCATTTGCAGTTGCGTTTTTGACTCCCTGATTCTCTCCATCAGTGCGTCTCCATCTCTCTCTCTCTCTCCCCCCCATGTTCGCTCTTACTTCACGAGCCCATCTCAGGAGCTGAGGCCAGAGGGGCGTGCGAGAGAGCGAGCGAAAGAGAGAGAGATTCTGCACACCTCTGGCTCAAACGCTTTGATTTAGCCACCGAGCCAACATTGTTTACGCCCTGAGCTGTTAGCACGGCTGATAGATAACGTGTGTAAACAGAGCAGTGTGTGATTTACTGCATGTTTGACAGTGTGGAAAGTTATTTTGTCTAATGTCGATGTTGGTTATGAATCTAATTTGGTATTCATGTATTCAGACGGTGTAGCGGTGGCATTAGTATGCAAGCGGTTTGATTTTAGTTTAAGTAAATAAGTCGTGTTTGTTTACAGCAGATTATTCAGACGGTGAGAGGATGCAGTTTAAAATCATCTGCACTAACACACTCCTGCTGTCAGGTTACACAACATATAGGAAATATGATCAAACAATATATGCTGAAATAATCACAAGGCTCCTCAAACACATCAGTAGTTTGTCACTAGCTTAGGCCGGCTAAAGGACAAGCTAAGTTGCTAGCTGGGCATTGCTACGTCCCAAATGTGGTCATAATGGGCTCATTAGATAGTGTTTGTGCAGTTTTTTATTTGCGTATTTGTATCATATAATGTCTAGTATAAGGTCTATTATGTATACTTTGCAAAACTGCTAGTTATCAAGGTAGCTAGCTGGCTAATTTGACTCACCTAACCTCTGCTGTGTGAGACTGACGACAACACACAGTAGTTACTCTGAAAAAACTGTGAATTTCCTTAAAATAGTACTCAAAGTTGCCCCTCTGTTTACATATATCAGGGAATAGCTTGGACAAACAAGAAACATGAAATTTATCAACAATGAATGCGTAAAAAATCAGAGAAAGTCTTTGTCGTCACTCAGTCTGGTGTTTCTGCGCTGATGTAACTCTGTCTACCTGCACTCTGTTTTTCCCACTCAGTCCTTTTACACACGGGACCCTTTAAATTAAGATGTCTGGACAAGATAGAGCAAAAACAAATCCTCCATGTTCTCCTCATGAAGAGCCTTTCATCCTTTAAAGTCTCCTTAACAAGCTCTATATCTGGGCGCTAACATTGTTAGCCGTGAGGCAAATCAGGCGGCTTTCTCCAGACTGACATAATCAGACTGTCTGGCGGAGGATTCGGCCAAAGCGTGCCCAGATATCTCAGCGTGGCTGGTGATGATGTCGTCTTATGCTCAGCCAGTGTGAGTACAGGAGCTGAGTACTTCTCTCGTTCAGCTTTGATTGTTTGCACAGAGATTCATTCGACACGCACAGCAGCTCGCATTCCTTCAATTCTACACATTCTCACATGTGATCGGAGCTGCCAACCTCCCTCAGGAAAACTCTCTCTTTCTCGTTTCGACCAGGCGGGTCAGGGGTCAGGGGTCAGAGGTTAGAGGTCAGATTTACTGCCAAAGGTCCCCAACTAGAAACCTGCAACATATTCTGTAATCTGGTGAACTGTGCCGGGAGGATGACTGAAGAGAAAGAGTTGATTTTTGCAGTTGAATGCCTTGCTCAGGAGTCCCTCAACAGCGAATCTAAGACAGTCACTGTTATTCTATTTCACCAGGTTTTTGGCGTGAAATGCTGGCCTAGCCCAGTTGTTTCCACAGCTGGCTGCCAGAGCAAGAGGCCCGAAACCTCGTACAGTATAACAAGACGTCGATAATGTGCTTTACTTCTGCAGCACTTATCAAAACAAGTTACAAAGTGCTTTACAGCGATAATAGAAGACAAATGTGAGTATCGTGTCTAAGGAGGAATACCACAGGCAAACTAAACAACCTGACAACCACGTCGACAAAGAACGGCTGGGAGGAAGACTGGGAAGAAGCCATGCAAGTGTTGGGATTTTTTTCCGTCACATTCAACACTTTCCACTCGCAGAGCTCTCAGTTTAGAGACACAGGAAGAGAGAGAGAGACAGAGACAGGGAGAGAGAGAGAGTAAATCAGATTTATTGGCAGTGTGGAATCATAATTATGTGTCTGATCTGTAGTATGTGAAGAGGCACTGCAGTGTGGAGGAACATCGGTACAAAGTTTACACAGTTTGTCCATTCTGGTGTGAGATTTGTGAATCTGCATGCTACAAAATAGTGGAGTACACACACACATTTCCATTTAAAGTACACCTGAGCTCTGTTTTGTCACACACGTCCAAACTGCGTCCACTTACCACAACATAAATCCGTCTCTGAAGATTTGTTGGTGCCCACTTGAGCCACTGGAGAGGGGACAGTGGGTGGACAGTGGTGTGTTGGTTAGTAAATGATGAGCTGAAGCAGCAGAGGTGGGAGGTCCACACAGACAGCAGAGATGGATGAAGTCTCTCAGGTGCATTGTGGGATGCGTGGAGGCTGGCGGTGCTCTGGAGGGCTCCTGCTGCTCTCACAGCCTCACAGTTCATATGTGGTGAAATATGAAAGAATGCTTGGGAAACACAATTTGTCAGTGTTGCTGCTCACGGAAATCTTTCATTATTCATCTTTGGGCTTTAGCGCCTGAGCTCAACCTTTCGCTGCCTCGTGTCGTCTTTGTTTGGTTTGGCTGGCTTCATATTGCTTTAAAGGAAACGAGCCAAACTCAAACACAAAACCATTTTCATGTGGGTGTGTCGTCGGGTTGTGATGTGATTGCTCCTGACAATGATGGAACAGCTGAAACAAAAGTCTGTTTAAATGTCAAAATATGGCAATGTGTCTTTTCTGTCGCTCTTTTTACGAGGGATCATCACAGACTTTGGCTTCGTCGGAGCTTTTTAACCTTAATGTTCCATTGTTGGCGGCTCTCTGAAAGCCTTCCTCGCTCATTCTTTCCTGTCAGTTATTCCTTAATGTAGTCATCATCAGCCCATATTCCCAGCAGGCACTTGATTTCAGCACACACAGCTCATCTGGGCTGCCACACACAATCCATACTGCACTTCCTCTGATCAGTCAGGCCGAGCCGACTGAACTCAGACCGACTCAGAGTCTCAAAGAGTGACACAAAGGGGCCGTACATATGTAGTGCAGGTGTGTGTAGTGATCCGCAGGTGTGTGTGATAGTTTTTCTGAAAATTGAGCTTCGATCCTAACCCTCATTCTTCCTCCTCCTCTCTGTCCAAAGGTACGACTATGTGGAAATTCTCAATGGCGGGGATGAAGATTCTCCCACGTTGGGGAAGTTCTGTGGGAAGATCGCACCCTCGCCAATCATCTCTAGCGGCAACAGACTCCTCATCAAGTTTGTGTCTGACTATGAGACCCACGGGGCAGGATTCTCTGTTCGCTACGAGGTCTTCAAGACAGGTGAGCAAAGTGAAAGGGAAGGCCGGAAAGGTTCTAACAACTCACAGCAAAACAATGTTAGTGACCAAGAATGTACCTTAACTATTGGAATTGTATTATTTTATTACCTCAGGGCTTGAATGTCCCTGCAGCCCTTCATCTACAGGCACTGGGTTCAGGAGTACATGATGTATATGGAATGATGCAACAGTATTGAAAGTGTAGCGAAGCTGTTCTATTTCCTGGCACACAAACCAAATAGACTCAAATAAACACTGGAGGATGTGAGCGTCTCCACTGGGGCGTACGCGAGCTGGACAGACCTACATAAACAGGAAGGAACCTTGCTCCCATGTCCTAGATTTGTATTTGCTCGCTCCCCTGGGTCCACTTGAGCGGACGCCAAGAGCTGAATCTCTTGCGACCGCGTGCATTTCTGCCAATGGGGACCGGAGATAAATGATGATAAGGGAACGTGTCTTTACCTGAGATCACCCTTTTTTTTTCTTTGTTTGCACCCCTGAGAGCAATAACCATTGGCAGAATCACATCAGGTTCCAGGAATAGCCCCGGGTCCAATCCCCCTGTGTGCCTCTGATGGAAAACACGGTGGTGGTGGTGGTGCACGATGATAAATGGATCGACAAATCTCTCTTTTGTACTTAAATGAGTCGCGGCGGTACGAGCAGGTTAGGAGCCCGATTCATACCGGAGCCTCTGCAGGCTAAGAACGTCTGACAAAGTCCAAAACTTTGAAGGCTGCTCTCACCGAACCTCATTTCAGGTGCAAACTGGAGCAATGAGCGATGAATGACAGGAGACGATTAAAAGGTCGAGGTAATAAATCTGTAGAAGTAGGTCAACGTTCTGTCAGACTCTTCTGAAGACAGTGCTTCCACGTACTGAGGATAATCAGGGGGAGGGGGGGGTTCTTCATCTTTGATCTCTGATATCTGTAACGATGGAATTGAGAGCTGCAGCAGTTTATCTATGTGCCCGTTTTAGAACATGAACAACTACAGGAAGTGTGCAGAAGTCTAGTCTAGTACCACTGGTTCATCTTGAGTAGCAGTTTAAATAGTATAACCTCATCAGTATTGTTGTCGTGAGGCACAAATGACTATTCAGAGGCAGTAGGTAAACAAATGTTGAAATGGACAGAACCATCATCACTGTGGTTGTGCTGGCAAAGGGACTGGAGCTCTGAACATGTCGGCAGCATCGTACTCCCATACACACCTACAGGCCATTCCTGTGGAGGCGGGAGGAAACCCACGCAGACACAACACAAGCTCCGCACACACAAATTGCGGACGCGTACGCTGAAGTCGGTCCGAGCTGGATTTGAACCCGAGACCTTCCTGCCGAGCCGCCGTGCTGCCCTGCGGTCGTTGTTATTGTTTCCTACTCCTTCTGTATCCAAACAGAGGCCAGTGGATGTTGGACTCTCTGACTTACAGCATTCACCACTTTCCAATTAGATTTGAGAGAAAAGCGATAAACTTCCACATCCATTAAACTGAGCAAATGTAATTATAATAAGCAGTCCCAGGGTGAAAGGTCACGAGAAAGCGGAGATGTTTCATTATGGAAAATTCAAAGCAGCTGTCATCAGACCAGCACTCAGCCTCCAGTTACTGCAGTTAGTGGGCGAATAAAGAGAGATATTTGGTGTGTGTGTGTGTGTGTCAGCATGGGGGGGGGGGGCTGTGTGTGTGTGTGTGTGTGTGTGTGTCTGCACGTCTCTGCTACTGTCCCGCCTTGTGTTTGCTTCCTGTTGTTGTTGCACACGTCCTGACGCCGTCTCCACTCTGCTGGAGGATGGATGCTTCAGAATGTGTGTGTGTGTGTGTGTGTGTGTGTGTGTCAGTCTTTCAGTCTGCTCTGATTGTATCTGTCAGCGTCTTTTCCACAAGTGCGTTTTGTCTTCCTTCTGTCTCCATTTATGTCGGGGGATGTATACATCTGTCTATCTTTGCCTTCCTGCCTCTGTGTGTGTGTGTGTGTGTGTGTGTGTGTGTGTGTGTGTGTGTGTGTGTGTGAAGCAGACAGGTGTATGGGACCCCAGGCTCATTTAGCTAATGGGCTGTTTGTCCTTGGAGGCACCAGGGGTGACCTGCAGACGAGATGGATGCTCTGGCACAGAAGCAAATCTAGGGCATCATCGTGTGTGTGTGTGTGTGTGTGTGTGTGTGTGTGTGTCTGTGTGTGTGTGTGTGTGTGTGTGTGTGTGTTCTGTGTCTGTGCGGTGGCCTCAATACAGGTCTTCTCCTCTCTAACCAGTTAAAAACAGCCCTTATACTCGCTCAGGTAATCCCCCCGCACCCCCGCCCTCCTTTTCACCACATTTAAAATCCATTACTGAATCTTTCTCCTAAATGATGCTGCTGCTGGTTTTCACTCAACCGGGACCTCCCTCCTCCTCCTCCTCCTCCTCCTCTACCTTCTGTCTGAGCTTTTCCTTTTCTGTCTCACCAATATTGTCCTTTAATCCTAGAATATCATGCTAATATCAGTGTGTCAGGTCATTAAAGCTGACTAGAAACAAAACATCTGGGTCAAACTCAAAGGTTAACCTCAGATATTTGACACATTGAGCCTGAAAGCGAGTTAAGTTTTATACCCGACTGATCTGAAATGGTTCACGCAGAGTTCAGCCTGTTCTGACGTTGCTAACTGATCTTTGCTTTCATTGATGGCTGAAATCAGGAAATGTCAGCTGGAGAAAGGAACAAAGACAGTTTTCACTCCTGATCGTCACCTGATCACTTTGTCCCTCTCTTCCACGTGTTTCGCCTCCGTTCACATGGCGAGCTCCCTTTGGCCTTAAAGATGGCGGCGGACTAACGCATGCCGGGCCGTAAAGCTCCGGCACGTCACCCCAAACCGAGCGGCCCGCCCTCTGCTGACCACAGAGCCCACAGCCCAACGTTTATGAATGATCTCCAAACTATATTTGCCCCGACTTGCCTTTCATTGGAGGTTTACAAACCAGAAACACATGTGTGCGTGGTCTGCTTCGGGGGGAGGGGGGAGGATCACTGATAAAAGAGAGGAAGATGGATAGAGGGGAGGAGCCTGAGAGCGACGGGGCATCAAAGGAAGTATCGCTTTCATAACTCAACCTGCACTCTCAGACCTAAAGTTTAGAAGTAAATTAGGGGTTTGTTCAGCGCCGCTCCTCCATCAGATTCCCACCGCCGCTTAAAGAACTGCAGCCATCACGGAAATCAGAGTCCGTGATGTCTTCATCTGTCAGAGCGGCTTCTGTTCGCCGCAGCGCTGCGTCGCGTCACGGGTCAGTCTGAGTTCTGATGCACTTAGACAACGCATTCTCTTCCCCTGAACAGGAATTCTGATCCTAAAAACGCAGCATTCCCAGGTTGAATACACAATGTTCACAAATGATTGCATCTTCTTAACGCACACATGTACACACACACACACACACACACACCGACTCAATTATGTGCCAGCTGAGCAAGATGGAAGCCTCATCCCTCAGCGCTCATCCTTCCACGCCATTCATCATGTCACCCTTTAATGACAACACCTGTGTCAACAGCATGGGGTTCTCTGTGTGTGTGTGTGTGTGTGTGTGTGTGTGCCTGTGTTCACAAGAGAGTTTGGAACCCTCATGTTTAGACGCATGCTCACATAACATGCAGGTCACATCTGGCCTGGCAACACACACACACACCCACACACACACACACACACACACACACACACACACACACACACACACTGGCTTTCCCTCTGAGCGGTGGTTGACCCTCGTCAGCGCCCGGAGCCTCCTGCTCTCAGAGATCAGTCACCGTCTTGTAAAGGCGCTGGTGCGGCGTTATGACAGGCGAGGTGTGAAGGATGTGAGCGGACACGAGCACACACACTTTCCATCAGGACGAGTCAGCAGCAAACGAGAGACAGTCAGTGTGTGTGTAAGAGTAACAAATCTGCCACAGGACCACAAGCAGGACTCAGAGACGGATCGATCAGGAGAGACGGATTGAAAGAGAGAGTCGATATTAAAACGCTTTATAGTAATGAATGAAAGAGAAGGAGAGCAGAAAGCACAATGTTTAAAGGCCTGATTGGTAATGGAGAGGGAGAGAGGGAGAGAGAGAAAGGGAGAGAGGGAAAGGGAGAGAGAGATAGAGCCTTATATCGCTCATCTCTCCATTTTCTAGAACCAGATGTCCTGATTCCGGAGCGTTGGTCTTGTGATTCTGTGTCCTCCAGCCTCCTCTCTGACATGTGACACTCATTTCCACAACATCTGAGCCGAATCAAATCGCCCTCTCCTCACCGATCATCCGTCTTGTTTTGTCACTTCCAGCTGGTGATGGACCTCGCCGAGGCAAACAAAAGAGTCTAATGTGGTTCAGTCGCCGGCTTGATGAACTTCATGTTTTCGAGGCTCTGTGTCTTGTGTCATTCTTGCATTTCCTGTTTTTGTTGCGCGTGCACAAACCCCATCAGCGCCCGGTGACTGGAAACATCAGCATCTACACAGCTAGCGCAAGAAATGTAGATTTGTTCTGGAAGCAGGTTGATCTAATCTCTCTGTATGGGCAGACACAGCGGCTCCATAACGCGGAGAGTTCTGCCGTGTAAACGAGCTCCTCTTCCTCATCAGCCCAGCATATTTTCATACGAGTGAGGCCACAAATATGCTTTTGCTGATCATGTGAAATGAGCCAAATGAGCGTGGAATGGAAGCTGCCAGCACAGTTTACTCACTCAGGCTTTAATGTGAGCAGCTCAGTCCAAAACAGAGCCGGAGCCGACGCTGCTTTCACTTTAAAGTTTGCCATCGTTTATCCAAATCAGAGAGGGAGAGAGAGAGAGAGAGAGTGAAGGCATATGGAGAAGGGAGAGAGGGAGAGAGAGAGGGGGGGAGGGAGGGAGACAGAGAGAGAGACAGACACAGAGACAGACAGAGAGGGAGAGAGAGGGACTGTGAGAGAGGGAGGGAGTGAGAGACACTTGGAGAGAGACAGAGAGGGAGGGAGAGAGACAGGGAGAGAGAGAGACAGAAAGGAAGGGAGAGAGAGAGGGACTGTGAGAGAGAGAGAGAGGGAGGGAGGGAGGGAGTGAGAGAGAGAGGGAGACGGTGGTCGGCAAGGATAGAGTAACAGTGTGTAATGTGCTAGTGGTGGTTTCGTGTGTGTGTGTGTGTGTGTGTGTGTGTGTGTGTGTGTGTGTGTGTTGACCATGAAGAGTCTCCATAAACAGCCTGCAAGTGTCTGCAACAGTCAATAAATACCGAGCCGCTCCAGTCAAAACAAAGGACGCAGACAGAGCGCCGGCTCCGGCCTGGGAACCAATCAGAGCAGGGGGGTGGGGGCGGGGCGGGGGGGGTTGGGTTGTCTGATTGGAGGGGGATGACATGAGTTTGTCAATAACACAAAGGTTGTGTTGTCTTAGTGAGTCCGGTCAGATCTTCTGCCTGCTTCCTGTGTTTATACTGTGAGAATGTATACTGTGAGAATGTCTTCATTCCATTCTAATCTTCCTTCAGTGAGCCGTGACCTCTCTTTGCCCTCTGACACTCACACTCCCCATCTGTCACGGCTCACAATTAGTCACTCTGCCAAAACAGCCGGGCGACACTTTAAAAGCTCATCAGCGTCTCTTTATCACTCAGGTACAGAATGTTCCAGGAACTTCTCTGCTCCCGCCGGTCTCATCCAGACGCCGGGCTTCCCAGAGAAATACCCCAACAACCTGGAATGCACCTTCATGATCTTCGCCCTCAAGATGACGGAGATCGTGATGGATTTCAACAGTTTCAACCTGGAGCCCGACACCACGCCGCCGCCGGGAGCCCTGTGCCGATACGACTGGCTGGAGATCTGGGACGGACTCCCCGCAGGTGAGGAAGAACGCCTGGGCTCGGCCGGGAGGGGCCTCATTAACATAAACGCAAGCTTTACACTGAGACTACATGAGATCAATCACTCAATACGCTACAGTGAGGCATAGGGAGGCATGATTATGATGCACAGGTTGCCCGGACGACGGTCGTCTGTGGTCATCACTCCGAATAGAATTACAGAAATGAGTCCAAATGAACGAAATCAAATGTTAAGATACTGAAGTAAGTCTAAACTCCATTCATAGACACAAACTCCTTCCTATGGTGACTGAAATGAAATAGAAACCAGGTCAAAATAAACTAAAAATAGATCCAGCAGCCAGACAGGAAAGTGGAGGAGAGAGCGTGACAGAATGAAAAATGATGAAGCTGCGAAGGAGTGATGAAGGAGAGAAGGGGACAGCTCCTCCTCAGGTAGAAACGGGACGAACGGAGGAAGCAGGCGGAGGAGACGAAGACGACGACGACGAGGAGGGAGAGAAGATTAGAAGCCTGCGCCTCCGCTGATGTTGACGGAAAACAGATTGGCATTGGAGGCGAGCGGAGGTGGAAGAGGAGGGAGCGAGGGAGCGAGGTAGGAGGAGGGCGAGAGGATAGATGGCTCCCCTGCAGGTGGGGAGAGCAGAGTGATGAAGACGAGCTATAAGAAGTCCCGCTGTGCTGGGGCGTCCATCCTTCACATCCTGTCCCTGATTCCTCCCCTGATACTGGATACAAACAGAAAAGGCGAGGAAGCAATGATGCCGCCGCTTTTTCCACTTTTGATTTGCTTTTGTCCGTCACACAAAAACCTCTTCTGTCTCTCTGCTCTAAGGATCGATGTCACTTCCTCCAAACTCTCACCGGCTCAGCAGTTCCCAATCAATACTCAATTAAAAAAGTTCCCAAACGATGACTTCTTCTTGAAACCCGTCCGTCTGCTGACTGGATGGAGGGAACGTTTCCCAGCTCGTGGCTTTGTTCCCTCGCCGACTACATTTGGGTCTCGTATGGACGACGACGACGACAACTCAACCTGCCCTCCCCTCTGTTCTCACTCCTCCCTCCTCCGCCCGCCACGTCTCAGCCTCCATTGTTGTCCAATTAGTCGCGTAGAGAGCGGGCGAGGACGGCGTACCTCGGCACGGGCCAAGCAGGGTTGCCACGTTGCCCACAATGGCCGCCGCCTTGCCAGCGGCTCCGCCTGGGATGGGAGGGAAGGGGGGGGACTGGTGTAGGGACGTGAGGGACACAGGGCGGACAGTAACACACACTTTACAGCTCTGCCAGCACGTCGCACCGGCCAGGCCCTCTACACTCACGTGATCTGTGTGTGTGTGTGTGTGTGTTTACAATGATTCTATTTCTATGAACTCATGCATGTAAACGTGTTTTCATGTAGATGCCTAAATGACATCGCCTCCCACTTCTCTCTCCTCTCCTTTTTCCCCTCTCTCTCTCCCATCCTTCCTCCCTCTCTCCCTCCCTCCCTGTCCTCCCTCCCTCCCCCCCCTCCCTCTCAGTGGGTCCTCACATCGGCAGGTACTGCGGTCAAACCTCCCCGGGTCGAGTGATCTCCAACACCGGCATCCTGTCCATGACCATCACCACCGACGGCGCCATCACCAAAGAGGGATTCTCCGCCAACTACACCATCCGAGAGCGGAGACTCCCGCCGGGACACACGGACGAGGGTGAGCAGCCCTCGTGTGTGTGTGTGTGAGTGTGTGTGTGTGAGTCTGAGGGAGAGAAAGAGAGGTTTTGCTTCAACACATGCTGAAGTTGAAGGTTGCATGAAACCAAATTTAGCGCCGTTCTCCAGCTTCACCCTGCAGGTCAGGAACCCCAGATTCAGAGCTCAAACTGGTTCAATGACTGCAGTTCTGGTGCTGACAGGGGAAGAGGAAGTAAAGGCAGCGTTCCTCCTCCCTGCAGACCCCCAGCTGAGCTCAGCGTATTGAATTAAAGCTCCTTACTAAACTAAACCACACTGTCCTCTCCACAAGGCGCACAATCACTCCTTTCTTCTATTTAAACAGATTTCTAAACCAAACTTGGCTTCGGCCCCCTGTACGATCTCAGCTAAAGCTCCCATTCTGCTGCTCCTCGCCCCCGCTGACAGCTTCAGAGCAATCAAACGCACCTCCTGAGGTGAATTTATGGTCGGCTCCCCTCTGTGTCCTGACCATCATTAATGGATTCCAGCCAAGCCTTTGATCAGCCGTACCATCGCCGGGGCATCGGTTTAAGTCCTCTTTCTTTGAGCTGGTGAAGTGGAGGAACAGAGAGGGGGGGTGAAGTTTGCCCCCCCCCCCCCCCTGAGCTGAGCCTGAGCTGTGGGCCAGGATCGGCTGTGTCCTGAATAGAAATCAGGACGGAGAGCAAAGGGAAGGAGTGTGGAGCAGACGAGTGCAACCTCCCAGTGCCATTTAGAGGAAGTTAACTCAGTGTGTGTCTGCGTGCGTTCATTTGGAACGATCTGACCTGAAAATCATCACGACGTAAAATATTGACGACCAGCACCAAAGCGTCTCGCGACCTTTTCAGCGATGTCGCAAGCAAATGGTCTCATAACTTATTTGTGGAACTTGGAAGGACGTGTGTGTTTGTGTCAGTCTGGCAGACCTCGTGTCTCCAGACAATCCTCCCACGCTCACACACACACACACATACACACACACGTTTCCCCTCCTTTTGTCCCCCTCCCTCTTCCTTCCCTGGGCCCCCTGCTGTTACAGAGCCGACACACCGTGGCCCCTGAGTCGCCTTCTTCTAAATGTTGTTTTGAAGGCATGTTGGAGTTTTCTCAGCCCAGAGGAGAGCACGTCAAACCGCAGTGTGTGTGTGTGTGTGTGTGTGTGTGTGTGTGTGTGTGGTGGGCGGTGACCCCACTCTGAACCTCATCATAAAGCGCCCTATAACGCCGGCCCAGCAGGGGGTCGTTTATGAAGGCGACTGACGGCCCAGCGGGGGGCGGAGACGGAGACTTTACAGATGCACATTAAAAGTTAGACTGAGATGAGTGAACAGAGACGTTTCTTCAGCCTCCTCCTCCTCCTTTGATTGAGCTTTTATTTTCATTTTTACATCTTAATTGAATTGCTTCTTTCTGTGGCTTGTGGACTTGTCAGGTGGTTTCCATTTCGTTTTGTTTTGATTTTGTTTGTCTTTTTCTCTGTTGCCGGGCAAAATTCAGCTGTGACGAATTTCTCCTTCCCACAAAGTCTCTGTCGTCAGAAGCCCGTCTATTGTTATGTACTGTTTCTCCTCAGATGAAGTAACCAGCTGTGGCTTTTGTTCACTTGACTCATTGAAGTTGTGTGTGTGTGTGTGTGTGTGTGTTGACAGACTTTGCTTGTATGGAGCCGCTGGGTTTGGAGTCGCGGGAAATCCCCCAGGAACGGATCAGCGCCTCGTCCCAGTACAACGACAACTGGGCCCCTGAGCGCTCCAGGCTCAACTACGAGGAGAACGGGTGGACGCCCTCAGACGACACCGTCCGGCAGTGGGTCCAGGTCAGACACCTTCCTTCTCTCAGTCTAGAGGTTCTGACGTGACGCTTTTAGGCAACCGGCAGATTTCCTGGCGTGTTCCTAACGTGTATGAAGACGCTCGCTCGTGTCTCACATGAGGATTTGTCTCACATCTGTCTGACAGACCACCGGCATCTGTCTTCACTGGTGGAGGTGTGTGTGTGTGTGTGTGGGGGGGGGGGGGGGGGGGGGTCTGCACTGTCCTATTGTGCGGGACAGGAACTCATAGAGGAAGTCTCACAATGCCGGACCCCCTTCATCCTTCCTGTGGTTGGGTTGAAAGAGGAAGTGGGCGGGGAAGAAGGCGTCGGCGCTCCTCTGGACCCGGGGACGGGCTGAGACAGTGTGTTGTCTGTCTGGGGACTCAGCTGAGAGCCCTGTGGGTACGAAGGACAGAGATTTAATTGAGGTTAATGGTTTTATATGTGGAGAGTGTCTGAATGCCCCTTGATGTCAGTCAAGATGCCTTAAAATAGAATGTTCAGTCTGTAACAGTGGCTTTAATGTTTACACACTGTGACTTTGAACATAGACGGACTCAGATCACGTCTTTGTCCAGACACATTCTGCTCTTCTGTCATGGGATTTGCACCAGCGACCTCCCCTCAGCCGCCTTCTTCCTGCTCAGGGAAAGCTAGAGGCTACTGCTACCCACTGTGCTGTGTGTGTGTGTGTGTGTGTGTTCTGGTGGTGTTGAAGCAAAGCGTTGTTGGCACGTTCCCTCCTGTAGGAACAGCAGACCGTCCCTGTGCCACTTTGATTTATAGCCTCAGAAAGCGGCGCTGTTGCTCGGCCCGACTCGGCGAGGCGTTTGAGTTATGACTGCTGGTTTTTGTGAGGAGAATTTTTCCATTTTATTTGATTAAGTGTGTTGCGCGGCCAAGTCGGCGCGGCGCGGCTCGCCCACGGCTTTTCATTCATCTTACTTGAGAAGAAAATTATGACTTAGTTAATTCATGCATGCCTGCCTCCTCCTCTGCAAACACGCCTATTATTCATTTAGAGACATTTATGTTCTATTGATACTATTTTCAGGTCGCTATTCATAACGTTGCCGAGGTGACGTTACCCCGTGTCAGCCTGGATGGCGCGACAGACCCAGCTCATTATCTGGCCATTAGGGTAAATCTGTAATCACCGTTTACTCTTGTGACTCCTTTCATAACTTTATGGGATATTTGCAGTGTCTCCTTTTATACAAGTGGGGATCAGAAGTGTGCTTTAACTGTTCAGCAGTTGAATTACCCAGCAGCCTTTGTTCGCCCGTGGTTGTTGATATCTCAGACACACATGATGCTGCTGCTTCTGTGTGAGTGGAAGCCAGCGGAGGGGATCTCTCCTCCTGCAATAGCGACTCCTACTGGTTGGTGGAGGCGCCTGCACAGAGGGTTTGGGCTCTGTGGGGGCCGGCGTGGGAGGGACGACTCAATACTCCTGTGAGTGTTGAGTCCTCTCTGCGATTAAAGGCAAAAATGCGATTAAGCCGCATACATTATTAATTGGATCCTGTGGCGTTCCTGTATACATGAGGAGTTGTGTAATTGCGGCATGAGGCGATTCTTCCCGTAGAGGAAAACGCTGGCGGAGGAAATGAAGACGTGGATTTAGAGCGTCTGTCACTCAGAGCAAGCGTACTTTGATTTGTGAAAATGGAGTGTAATCACAGTTTAAAGCACGGGCGGGCGCTCGGCTCTCTCTGCCCCGCCCCGTCTGACTCCACACACACGGGGAACGTTCCAAAGTAGGAAGGAAAAGGATGGAAAACATTGTCAGTTCAGTGAAGAAGAGCTCAAACTAGAGTCTTTACATTCATTAGTCGTGGCAAGAAACACGATCAATGGCACACAGTGTCGCATGAATGGACCCCATTGAGGCCAGATGTTTAAATCTGGATAGACTGGAAATACGAGTAAATAAATAAGAGTAAATACAAGTACAAATACTAAAAACTCAATAAAAGGAGGAGTATAAAAAACACAGATCTCATTCAGGAAATCAAGTAGTTTGCGTTGCAGGAATCACACACATCTGCATGAATTGCTGGAGTCAGAATGAGCCGTTGTTGCCGCGGCACCAGGGAGGTATTGAAGTAATTGACTTGTTATTGAAAACTGTGATGTAAGCCCAGGAAAGGCTTCCTTCCCCTCCTGACTTCAAGTATTTATAGACGCACGGCGTTTGTCTTGGGGATGTCTTTGACGGCACCAGGAAGAGCTCAGCGGCGTGCATCTGGAGAACACATTTCCACCGTCTTGTGTGAGCGCAGTGTGTGTCATGGAAGCCGGGACAGGGAAGGCAAAAAAACAAAAGATCCCCCGAGAGACTCTTAAAGGATCTCACAGGAATGCCACAGTGATCTTCCAAACCCCCGGAAGTGTCAATAACTGAGACGAACCTCCACACAAATCAGACACATGAACGCCTCAGACTTCCAATCTGGCGCTCCATGGATGCACGTTCATGATTCCATGAAAGCCTGTTGAGTGTCTTTGTGCCGCGTTATTCAAAGATCTAATTTCTTCATCGAGAGAGAGAGAAAGAGAGTGAGAGAGAGAGAGACTGTAGATCTAATTAGGTCATTGCTCTTTCTTAGTATCTAAGGAAAGATCTAAATTCTTACTGAGTAGTTTCCATGTCTCCTGGCAGGTACATAAGCACCTAAACGCTGCATTCAGGTTCCTGTCACTCTCTCAGCAGCGGTGGGATCTGGTTTCCTTTGCAGCAGTGAGAGCGAGTGGTCGTTCCCTCAGCAGTGCAGCGCTTTCTTCAAAAAAACAAAACAAAACGGTCAAATCTGCCCCCACATTTGAGTGACGGAGGCTTTTTTTTTTTCCCTCTCACCGTGGAAGCAATTTCCTGTTTTGGCAGGAAGTACAGAAGCTTTTGTTAAATCCCATTTAGCTGCACTTTGAATATGACCCCCCCCCACCTTTGAGCCCCCTCCCCTTCCTGCATTGTTTCCTTTCTTATTAAACTCTGTGTGACTGTTTTCTTTGGCATGAAACATGAAGTCATCACGTCTCTCTGTCATGTGATGTCACAACTGCGACTCCAGACAACAAACTTAAGCTACTGAAGCTTTTCATCTGTAACTTTCCATATTTCATTATTAATGTGAATCATGTTCAATCAAATGCAGTTATTGACGGCAGATTTCCACTGCGGACTCAGGACAAACTAGATGCGGCCCTTTTTAATGAATAAAAGGCTAAAACTTGTAGGAGGAGCTACAAACGTTTGTGGGAGGAGCCAATCATTGTAGGAGGAGCTATAAAAGTACTAACAGTACAAAAATCATGTTGGGTGCAAATGGGCGTGGCCTTTATGTGTTGAAAAGTGATCATTACTCCAGATCGTGTCCAAAGTATCAGTATCAATGCGTTTATGAGATGTGTTGCTAAGAGACAGAAAAGGCTGAAAACAAAACAGGAAGTGTAGGTTGGTAACAGCTGGTTTTACTGGTATTCATCACTATCAACCTCTGACCTCGCCTCACTTCCCACAATGCCCCGCTGCTGGCCTCGCTGCAGAAGCAGCAGCTCCCGTGTCGATGCACGGAGGTGAAGTCAGGAGAGAGTAATCGCCCCGCGGTGCCTTCAGGATCCGTTCAGCTCTGAAGACTGAATGCTTTGATTCTGAGGGACTCGCAGCAAAAACAGACATTTGTTACCGATCGTCTCGGGTGTCTCAAACGTTTGCTGCTGTCAAACTCTGTGTCGCTCAGAATAAATGAAGAGTTTGCCGAGAGGAGCAGGCAAACAGCCAAGCGGGTCTCAAACTCCTGATGCATCACGCTTCAACAGTTTGTTTTGTCACATTCTCCTGCTTCCCTCCACGCCGTACATTTTAATTTGCCAATATTAATCATTTTGTGAGTGGTGTCGCTTTTTATAAATGGTGTTTACCTTTAGACTCCCGGTTGCAGTTTTTTTTGGCGCTAAGCTGTTGCATGATGGGATAAACAAAGTAAAGCGTCTAATCTTAAGTCACAACAAAAGCTTGTGTATATTTATGTCGCACAGTGTCGAGGCGTGTTTAGGAGGTGTGAAGCCTTCTTCCTCCTCCTCCTCCTCCTCCTCTGGGGAATGTGGATGAGGAGTTATTTGGGAACGTGGCCCAGCAGTCCCACAGAACAGCGTTTCCCAGGGGTCTCCCTGTCACTCAGGCGGCCCACACAAACCCGCCGCTTGCTATTTTCCCTCCCTTCTCCCTGAAAAAGCTCCGAGCGGCGGTAGCGGCTAAATAACAGCCTCCGCTTCCCTCCCATGTATCTATCACCGCGGCAACTCGGTGGCAGTATAATTACACGGCGTTTCATTACAGGCGTCCCACGTATCCCGGCGCTGGATGTATTTTTGCGCCGTGCGACAGATAAAACATTTTCCCCTCTCGAAATAATTCGTTTTTGTTTCAGCGGGATGAAACGGGAGTCAGATTGATGGCCGCCGCATGAAACACGCCGCCGCGGAAACAAACTCCATTTCACACGCCGGGAATGGAAAGAGCGTGAGATTTGGGTGAAGCGCACTTAATTTGAGATAAGTTTGAGTATTTTTCAGGGAACGTTTCCATGAGAAATTTTCTGATTTAAAAACAGCAGCAGTGTGCGGCTTCATGTCATCACCGCTGCTCCCTTTGATGATTACAATCTCTTTAATACAGCTTCTTCTCTTGCACACACACACACACACACACACACACACACACACACACACACACACACACACATACACACACACACCGTGAAGGGCCTCGGCTGCGGCTGCTGCGTTGCCAGATAAAAATGAAATGAGTGGTTTTATCTGTTATTGGGCCCTTAGATCAGAATTTCAAAGAGAGAAATGATGAAAAGTAAAGTTGGATGATGTCACAGTTTCTCTCAAAGCTTCACTGACGAGTTCGAGTTTAAGAATCTCCTCTGAACTGAAGTGGAAGTGGAAGAGAATGTTGAGAGTTTGTTTCTGTTTCACACTGCGGCTCTGCTTGTTTACCACACAGGACGATCAGACTGAGAACCTGAACACTCAGTGGGCACGGTTGTGTTGCAGCAACGTAGAAAGGGGTCAATGTCTTTGTCTGTCTGTCTGTCTGTCTGTCTGTCTGTCTGTCTGTCTGTCTGTCTGTCTCTCGCTCTCTGTCTCGCCCTCTCTCTCTCTCTCTCTCTCTCTTGCTCTCTCTCTCTCTCTCTCTCCCTGTCTCTCTCTCGCTCTCTCTCTATCTCTCTCTCCCTGTCTCTCTCTCTCAACGTCTCTCTCTCTCCCTGTCTCTCTCTCTCTCTCTCTCTCTCCCTGTCTCTCTCTCTCTCTCTCTCTCTCGCTCTCTCTCTCCCTGTCTCTCTCTCTCTCTCTCTCTATCTCTCTCTCCCTGTCTCTCTATCTCTCTCTCCCTGTCTCTCTCTCTCTCTCTCTCCCTGTCTCTCTCTCTCTCTCTCTCTCCCTGTCTCTCTCTCTCTCTCTCTCTCGCTCTCTCTCTCCCTGTCTCTCTCTCTCTCTCTCTCTATCTCTCTCTCCCTGTCTCTCTATCTCTCTCTCCCTGTCTCTCTCTCTCTCTCTCTCCCTGTCTCTCTCTCTCTCTCTCTCTCTGGTGCTCTTGTAATGCATTTAGCCTTTATTTGCTCACAGCCCTTTGCTCTCATGCAGTCTGGTGTTGGTCTAACATAATAACCTCTTAACCTGAGGGGTTATACACACACACACACACACACACACACACACACACACACACACACACACAGGGGTCACACAGTAGTCATGTGATAATGCGGTTGGACAAAGCTGGTATAACATTGGTCTGAGCTGGTTCTGTCTCTCTCTCTCACACACACACACACACACACACACACACACACACACACACACTGTCTGGACTGCCATGCGCGTCATGACTCCACTGCTCAGAATTAAAAGAACCCATTCCCCCCTGAGGTGTGAGTAATAGATGGTTGTATAGGTAATGAGGAAATGTGTTCAGTGTGTGGTTGCAGGTTTGAATCCCTGGCTGCCGTGTTTACAAGCAGGAGTTCCGCTGAACCGTCACGTCTGCGTCTCCATTATTGCAAATCGTCTTTAAAGCAGAAAGTGCTATTGACTTTACACGGAAAAATGTTGGAGAGGCTTTTAAAGTCCATCCCAGCTGTCAGCGCTTCATGTGGCCGGCCTGAAGTGGAGGACCTGATTGAGGAGGCCACTTAATGCTTACAGCACGTGTCAGCAGTTTACGAGCGGCCCACATTGTGCGACGTTCCCGTAACGTCTTCAGCTGCGCGGCAGGAGGACGGAGGTGCTGTCGAATAAGAGCGAGCGTCTCTCCGGAGCCACAGATCCGATTCTCTAACTCTGAAACCAAACCCGTCTCTCCGTGTCTCTGCGTTCCCAGGTGGACTTGGGATTCCTCCGCTTCGTCACGGCCATCGGGACGCAGGGGGCCATCTCCAAGGAGACCAAAAAGCACTACTACGTCCGCTCGTACAAGGTGGACCTGAGCTCTAACGGAGAGGACTGGGTGACGGTGAAGGAGGGATCCAGGCAGAAGGTAAACAAGCTCAGGACTCACATGCTGATGAGGAACCAGGCACACTGGGGAAAGAGTCCAGTCAAACAAATCAAAAGGTTCTGACCCAGAAGGTGAACAGGTCCGTGTGTCGCTCTAATTATCTCTCTCTGATTCCAGATCTTTCAGGGGAATCACAACCCGACAGACGAGGCCCGCTCCACTCTGCCCAAGAAGACCCTGACCCGCTACATCCGCATCCGCCCCATGAGCTGGGAGACAGGCATCTGCATGCGCTTCGAGGTGTACGGCTGCAGGACCTCAGGTACAGAGACTCCGCCTCCCCGCCTCTCCGACCCCTCTGCTCGCTCTGCACGTTCATTCATACAGGCTCCTGGTGGTGAAGCCAAGTGTCCCCACGGGGGGCCGTTAAAGTTGCATATACTCTTAATGGAGCACATACACACACACACACACACACACACACACACACACACACACACACATTAAGCACATGAGCGCGGTGGAGGGATTTTGCAGCTTGCTGATTGCTTGTTAGGGTTTTGAAGATTGCAGCTGTAAAATAGCATTGGTACACAACACACACACACACACACACACAGGAAGCTCACGGTACTTAACTGCATTTCTCATGAATCTGCATCACCTCCTTAGTTTTCAATCGGATGCGTTTTGCTTATTGAACCTGGTTGTTATTGAGTGAGGTCGTCCATTTCTGAAACACATCTCATTAAATCTGTCACACATTTGAACAAACCAACGCACCTGTGAAGAGTAGTGAGATTTCCATTCAGTGTGCACAGCGGCGATGCTGTCAGCAACATTGGATGTGAAACTGTGTGTGTGTGTGTGTGTTTTTGTGCATTAAAGTGTCGCAGCGATTTCAGAATGGACCCTCAGAGGTGTGTGTAATGTTTCTGCAGCTCGGCGCCGCGGCTCCGCTGGCACAATTATCTCACAGAGAAGGACTTTAATTCGTCACAAAAGGAGATAAAGCCGGAGACAAACGAGGCATTCAGGCGCCGTCGTCTCAAACAGATAGCGGCCAGCCTGGCAGCTCGGCCTTATTCATTTACCTGTGTTTGGCTCTGGCCGTGTGTGTGTGTGTGTGTGTGTGTGTGTGTGTGTGTGTGTGTGTGGCTCAGTTTGACAGACTCTGGCTGTAATAACATCTTCTCACGTTTGCGCCCGGTGAATCAAGCAGCCTCTCTCTGGCTGCGGGATGAGAAACCTCCCGCAGCTCTCGGCTGATTTTAAATAATCACTGCTTCCAAACGCAAACTCCCACAGAAGGACGCGGTTATTCATTACAGAGCTGAGCGGGAGAATCACGCCGCCTCATTACTCATCCTCTAACATTATATAAACCCAAGGCGTTGATGTGCTACAAGCAATTCTCAGTGGGGGAGTTCCATAAAGGAGATATTAGGCACTTACTCACACCAGAACAGGCAATAGAGTGCTAGACAGCATTAAGGAATATAATGACACGGCCGGGAAACCACGTGTGTGTGACTGCCTGTGTGTGTGTGTGGCACGCAGGTGTTGAAGCGATGAAGAATGAAGCGATTACCACAAACAGATACACTCGTCCTCCTCTACATCCACAAGCTTTTCTTTTCCTCATCGCAGCCTAAATCTGATCCAGATTGTTCGTAGGTTTTCCTTTAAAGAGCTCACAGAGGGTTTTACTTTAAAGCCCTCACGAGGACGTATAAACCCGGGAACACATGCACCCGCCGGCGTCTACATAAAGAAGGTCGGTGTAGTTGTAAAAGCCGATGACATCACATCCACACAGGAGCCGCTGTGTGAGACGCAGAGTTTGGCCGTCTGTTGTTTTCCCTAATAGCTTCGCCTCGGCCTGCAGTGAACACATAATTGACTGTGTTTTTATCAGGTTTTGCTTTTGCTCTGCGGAGGATAAACACGGTTGTTACACGGCGTGCGGCGTGTCCAGGAGTAATGAAACGCCCGTCAGAAGTCCTCAGCTCGCCGCAGAAACGCAACACAGAGAAAGGTTTCATGTTTGGCCTCTTAATTGACTTTAATGATGAATGAATGGAAGTTTTGCCGCGGCTCGTATCCAAACTAAAGCAGGGAGTTGTGACAGACATGTGCTAGTAGAGGAAGTAATGGGTTAAAGTCTCGCCAGAACTTAATACTGTGTTGACTTCTGATACGCTCAAACAGGAAATGACTTGTCTAATCTTCCTGTCTCAGATCAAACGCACAGAAACTTGGTATTGAATCACTTTGCCTCACTGACTTCACTGCAGCCTTGAAGCTTCTGAAGCTCAGAGGCAAAGATCATTAGTGAAACAAGAGCGTGATCCGCTAACCAAGAGCTCCGCACAGACCTGATCAATGTGTCTGTGAAGCTTCACACACTGAAGCTGCATCCAGGCGCCATCAAAGGAAACGGGAGATAAAAGTCAGGACGAGAAGGAGATCTCCTCTCTTCATCGCTCTCTCTCTCTCTCTCTCTCTCTCTCTCTCTCTCTCTGCAGACTATCCATGTTCAGGTATGCTGGGGATGGTGTCGGGTCTGATCACAGACGCCCAGATCAGCGCCTCGTCCTACGCCGACCGCGGCTGGGTGGCGGAGAACTCTCGCCTGCTGACGGGGCGGTCGGGCTGGACGCAGCAGCAGACCAAGCAGCCCTTCAGGAACGAGTGGCTGCAGGTGGGACACGAGCCGCCGCCGTCGTCTCTCAACGTCCATACGGTGGAAAGGCGATGATAGAGCTCACCTGTCTCCCTCCCTCCCTCCCTCCCTCCCTCCCTCCCTGCAGGTGGATCTGGTCCAGGAGAAGCTGCTGAGCGGCGTGGTGATCCAGGGGGGGAAGCACCGCGACAGGAACGTCTTCATGAAGAGGTTCAAGGTGGGACACAGTCTGGACGGAGAAGAGTGGACCGTGATCAAGGAGGACAACACCACCAAGCCCAAGGTGGGTCAGATCAGATCAGACTGCTACCACCTAGTTTGATTGATAGGTGGGTTAGGGTGGAAGAATCTTAAGATCCAAAACCTTCTGGCTGATTTAGTTCACCCTCTTCCTGATCCGGGAGGAAGTGTGCGTTTCTCCCTCGTCTCTCCGCTTCCTGTGCTCCTGCGGCCCCCGTTGGCGCAGCGTCCTCGGCAATGCGTTCCAGATGGCCGGCGGAGGACGGGGGGGTCAACCGCGCACACACACACACACACACACACACACACACACACACACACACACACACTCACACACGCTGATTTAGTGCAGACGCATGTCTAAGATGAGCCCTCCTGTTTCCTGTCTCCTCATGTAAAAGTCGCTTCAAAAGGCAGGACAGGAAGTCTTAGTGAGGCCTGGGCAGCTCAAACACACACACACACACACACACACACACACACACACGTAGACACATATATACATTTGTAATCGAGCACATACAGTCTATACAAAAGCACAAAGAGGCACTTGTATGTATGTGGAATTTATGTATGATTAATTCTCTCTCTCTCTCTCTCTCTCTCTCTCTCTCTCTCTCCCTCTCTCTCTCTCCCTCTCTCTCTCTCTCTCTCTCTCTCTCTCTCTGTCTCTTTCTCCCTCTCCCTCTCTCTCGCTCTCTCTCTGTCTCTCTCTCTCACACACACTTGTTTGCATGTGAGTTTTGTATACAGTATCTTTATCGTTGCCGTGGTTACCTGCAGGCTTTGGCAACAGTTTTAACATTGCAGCCGATCAGACACATTTCTGTGCTGCTGGTATTCAGCAGTTCTAACCGCATTTCTGAACACACAGTGTGTGTGTGTGTGTGTGTGTGTGTGCGTGTGTGCGTGTGCGTGTGTGTGTGCGTGTGCGTGTGCGTGTGTGTGTGCGTGTGTGTGATTGTGTCAGCAGCAGAAAGTTTCACCCAAAAGTGAACATATCTGTCATATATTATCAAATCAAAACACTCACACACATTTTTATCGTTTCCACGGTTTCCAGTCATCTCGACAAGACAAAGGGATGATTCAGACGTGTGTGTTCTCATCGTCAATCCGTGTGTGTTCCTTGTAAGAGCCCGACCACACACACACACACACACACACACACACACACACACACACACGGTCACATCATATCTGCATCCCTAATGCTGCACTGAGCCTTTGATGGACTCGGCGTGAGGAAACCTTGGCGGTTTGAGCAGGAGGGAGTGTGTTGGGAGTGTGTAAGGAGTGTGTATGGAGTGTGTTCGGAGTGTGTTGCTGTCCCGGTGTGAGCGTAACCGCTTTCATCTGCGTGGGGAAATCTGAAAGGAGGAACTCTGGTCCTGATTTCCTGGCCTCTGCCAGGGTTTCATCCTTCCTCCTCCTCCTCTTCTTCCTCCTCCTCCTCCTCCTCCCTGCTCCGGTCTCTTATCTGCTCAGCCCGCTCGTCTGATCAGACATCAGAACACTGCGCCTCTGTTTGTTTGGCTCTGCTCAGGCGACAGATGGTTGCACTCTGCCACCGACTCTGAGGGTGATGAGCGACGGCAGAGTTAAAACAGTTGCGGCACGAAGCGGGGGGGGAAAAAAGAAGTGGATTTTCTACGCATTTCTCCAATTTTTCGCCCAAACGATGTCACTTTTGTCCACAGGCCCTGAAAAACATCTTCAATCAGATTAAAGATCTTAAATCAGATTAGTGACTGAAGCTCACCAGAGGCTTCACTCTCCTCTCATCTCAGAATGGAGCTCAGACTTTGTTTAAAATTGAATTTCAAGGTCTTGATTACATTTTGATCCTGACCAAGCGGCGTGTGTGTGTTTGTGTGTGTGTGTGTGCGTGTGTTTCAGATATTTGCAGGGAACCAGAACCACGACACCCCGGAGCTGCGGTCCCTGGGTCCCCTGCTGACCCGCTTCATCAGGATCTACCCAGAGAGAGCCACCAACGAGGGCCTGGGCCTGAGGCTGGAGCTGCTGGGCTGTGAGCTGGAGGGTGAGTCCCGTCTCAGAGAACAGGAAGTAGAAGACGTACGGCTGAGGCTTCTGACCGGCCTGTGAACACGCAGACGGCTGCTTACCTACTGTGATGCAGACACGATCAATCGGTCACCATCAAACGGTCTTCAGCCTGCTTATCGCTCATGTTTGTTGTACAGAGGAGGAAGAGGCGGAGGAGAGCACATGAAAGTCTGGCACATGCCAGGGCAGGAGACTATCTCTACTGCTGCAGTGGTCAGAGCTGGATGGTGTGTGTGTGTGTGTGTGTCAGGGGGAGAGTCGACCTCTCACAGTAGGTTAGGTTAGGGAGGAGCACATGGAGGGAGGGAGGGAGGAGGGAGGGAGGGAGGGAGGAGGGAAGGAGGGAGACGCTTTAGGCGGGTTTGAGTATCTGGTTGC